>NC_044562.1:63190385-63292885 GCF_007565055.1 Rhinopithecus roxellana
GGGAGGCAAAGGCTGCAGTGAGCCGAGATCACACCACTGCACTCCAGCCTGGTCGACAGAGCGAGCGAAACTCCATCTCAAAAAAAAAAAAAAAAAAGGAAAGAAAAGAAAAAAAGAAAAAAAAAAGCACTCCCCTCTCCAAGCGGGATCCATAATCAGTAGTTCCTACCATCCAATAAAAGGTCTCCCAGCCTGCTTTCAGGGGCTGTCAAGGATCACTCACCATTCAGCCGCCTACCCTGCTCTTCCCAGGTTGAAGAGACTGTTCCGGATGCTCCAATCATAGTACCCACTGGCCTGGAAAGCCCGGAAAGCCCTCCTGACGGCTACCTGGCTTCCAGGATCTCTCCCTGGACTCCGCCCCATCCCCCAGGCCCCTCCCACACAGCCTTGTGTGGCTCAGATCTCTACGTGTATTAGTGGCTCCCAGGTGAGATCTGAAGGGCCCTGAGTGTCCCACACGTCTGCCTGTTCTCCCAGCTTCAAAAACTGGGCTCTGCCCAGTGAAGGGGCATGATAAAATCTGGTCCATTGATTCTCACATTTAGCCATTTCCCCTACTAAACAAAGTAAGTATAAACTTGGTCCTCCCACCACCATCCCTCAAAATAAATATTTGCCATTGCAAAGCCACCAGAGAAATCCACACATGCACACACCGCCCTTACTCAATCCATGGCCCCGCGTGTCCTTCCTGGCTCTGGCCTTGTTTAGCACTGGCCTTTGTGGAGGGGGATGGGCAGCTCCCAGGACACAGACCCGGAACAAAGAAAATTACTCCTTGAGTTGGCAACACTTAGTTTTTTTTTTTCTTTTGTGTCTTCAGCATAATTGCTACAAACAACAAAAACTGAATAATGCTAATACGTAACTATGAAGGCCATAACACAGTTTAGGCCAAACATACAGAGTGAATTCCCTTTCAAACACCAACACAGATCCAGTGGGTTATCTAAAACTCAGCACAGAGATGGATTGAGGCTGCTTGGGGCTCAGCCAGAAAGAGTCCCCCAGTTGACAACTGACTTCTGCTAGGAGCCAAGGAGAGCCAAAGGGGGCCCCTGTTCCAGTCCCAGGGGAACTGCACCCTCTTCCTGGTGAGGGATTTCGCTTACACAGCTCCATTCACAGAGCCGTCATTATTCAACTAACAAGGAATTAATAGCCTGCAGACAATCCAAAAGTTTAAAAACCTACTCTCTAAGACAGTGCTGGAAATGCATTAGCCATGCAAATATTTGTTTATGAACAAACAACTGAAAGAATGAAAATCAGTAGAGGGAGACAAATGGCCATCCTGAGTGTCATAAAATGAACCTTGAAAGCACTGAAAGGTTTCCCAGGTAGGGGCTGCTGGGCTGAAGGAGCGGCCTCACGAGCAGCTACGTCCAACCCACAGAGAGAAAGAGACAGAGCCCAGCATACACCCGACAGAAATGAGGCCATAAGGGCACCAAAAGGCAAGCGAGAATCTGCACAGTGGTGCTATTCATGATGGCCCCAAAACAGGCAGCCACTCAAACACTGACAGCCCCCAAAACAGGCAGCCACTCAAACACTGACAGCCCCCAAAACAGGCAGCCACTCAAACACTGACAGCCCCCAAAACAGGCAGCCACTCAAACACTGACAGCCCCCAAAACAGGCAGCCACTCAAACACTGACAGCCCCAAAACAGGGAACCACTCAAACACTGACAGCCCCAAAACAGGGAACCACTCAAACACTGACAGCCCCAAAACAGGGAACCACTCAAACACTGACAGCCCCAAAACAGGGAACCACTCAAACACTGACAGCCCCAAAACAGGGAACCACTCAAACACTGACAGCCCCAAAACAGGCAGCCACTCAAACACTGACAGCCCCAAAACAGGGAACCACTCAAACACTGACAGCCCCAAAACAGGCAGCCACTCAAACACTGACAGCCCCCAAAACAGGCAGCCACTCAAACACTGACAGCCCCCAAAACAGGCAGCCACTCAAACACTGACAGCCCCCAAAACAGGGAACCACTCAAACACTGACAGCCCCAAAACAGGGAACCACTCAAACACTGACAGCCCCCAAAACAGGCAGCCACTCAAACACTGACAGCCCCCAAAACAGGCAGCCACTCAAACACTGACAGCCCCCAAAACAGGCAGCCACTCAAACACTGACAGCCCCCAAAACAGGCAGCCACTCAAACACTGACAGCCCAACCCAACTGACAGCCCAACAGCAGCCACTCAAACACTGACAGCCCCCAAAACAGGCAGCCACTCAAACACTGACAGCCCCCAAAACAGGCAGCCACTCAAACACTGACAGCCCCCAAAACAGGCAGCCACTCAAACACTGACAGCCCCAAAACACGCAGCCACTCAAACACTGACAGCCCCCAAAACAGGCAGCCACTCAAACACTGACAGCCCCCAAAACAGGCAGCCACTCAAACCTGACAGCCCCAAAACAGGAACCACTCAAACACTGACAGCCCCAAAACAGGGAACCACTCAAACACTGACAGCCCAAAACAGGGAACCACCAAACACTGACAGCCCCAAAACAGGGAACCACTCAAACACTGACAGCCCCAAAACAGGAACCACTCAACACTGACAGCCCCAAAACAGGAACCACTCAAACACTGACAGCCCCAAAACAGGCAAGCCACTCAAACACTGACAGCCCCCAAAACAGGCAGCCACTCAAACACTGACAGCCCCAAAACAGGCAGCCACTCAAACACTGACAGCCCCCAACAGGCAGCCACTCAAACACTGACCAGCCCCCAAAACAGGGAACCACTCAAACACTGTACAGCCCCAAAACAGGGAACCACTCAAACACTGACAGCCCCAAAACAGGCAGCCACTCAAACACTGACAGCCCCCAAAAAGGCAGCCACTCAAACACTGACAGCCCCCAAAACAGGCAGCCACTCAAACACTGACAGCCCCCAAAACAGGCAGCCACTCAACCTGACAGCCCCAAAACAGGCAGCCACTCAAACACTGACAGCCCCAAAACACGCAGCCACTCAAACACTGACAGCCCCAAAACAGGCAGCCACTCAAACACCTGACAGCCCCCAAAACAGGCAGGCCACTCAAACACTGAACCAGCCCCCAAAACAGGCAGCCACTCAACCTGTGACAGCCCCCAAAAACGGCAGCCACTCAAACACTGACAGCCCAAAACATGCAGCCACTCAAACCTGACAGCCCCAAACAGGCAGCCACTCAAACACTGACAGCCCCCAAAAACAGGCAGCCACTCAAACACTGACAGCCCCAAAACAGGCAGCCTCAAACACTGACATCCCCAAAACGGGAACCACACAAACACTGACAGCCCCAAAACAGGGAAGCCACTCAAACACTGACAGCCCCAAAACAGGCAGCCACTCAAACACTGACAGCCCCAAAACAGTGAAGCCACTAAACACTGACAGCCCCAAAACAGGGAACCACTCAAACACTGACAGCCCCAAAACAGGGAAGCCACTCAAACACTGACAGCCCCAAAACAGGGAACCACTCAAACACTGACAGCCCCAAAACAGGGAACCACTCAAACACTGACAGCCCCAAAACAGGGAACCACTCAAACACTGACAGCCCCAAAACAGGGAACCACTCAAACACTGACAGCCCCAAAACAGGGAACCACTCAAACACTGACAGCCCCAAAACAGGCAGCCACTCAAACACTGACAGCCCCAAAACAGGGAACCACTCAAACACTGACAGCCCCCAAAACAGGGAACCACTCAAACACTGACAGACCCAAAACAGGCAGCCACTCAAACACTGACAGCCCCCATAACAGGGAACCACTCAAACACTGACGGCCCCCAAAACAGGCAACCACTTAAGCGCACATCACAGGCGGAAGAGACCAATAAACGGGGGCTACAATTTCTAACCACCCTCAAGGTAGATGAGTCTGGGCTGGCCACTGAACTGGATGCTGGTACCACAAACAGTTTGTGAAAACTTTCTCCTTTATGACTCAGGCACCTTTCTCTATGTTATGTGTCAAAAAAAAAGAGAGTTCGAGGCTGGGTGCAGTGGCTCAAGCCTGTAATCCTAAGACTTCAGGAGGCCAAGGCAACACAGCGAGAAGCCATCTCTACAAAAAAATTAAAAAAAAAAAAATTAGTCTGACATGGTGGTATGTGCCTGTGGTCCCAGCTACTTGGGAGGCCAAGGCAGGAGGATCGCTTCAGGAGGGCACGGCTTCAGTAAGCCATGATCATGCCACTGTACTTCAGCCTGACTGACATTCGAGACTGTCTCAAAAATTTAAAAATAGGTCAGGCACGGTGGCTCATGCCTGTAATCCCAGCACTCTGGAAGGCTGAGGCAGGTGAACGGCTTGAGTGCAGAATTTGAAGACCAGCCCAGGTAACAAGGTGAAACCCCATCTCTACTGAAGATACAACGAATTAGCCAAGCGTGGTGCACGCCTATAGTCCCAGCTACTTGGGGGGCTGAGGTGGGAGGATCACTTGAGTCTGGGAGGTTGAGGCTACAAATGAGTCCCAATAGTGCCACTGCACTGCAGCCTGAGCAACAGAGAACCTGTCTCAAAAAACAAATCATAAATAATAAAAAGTTCCAAGAAAGAGTTTGAAGTGGTCTCAATCCCACCAGTTCCAAACCCAAACTTCAAGTACCACATGAACACTCAGAGATCCAGGCTTGATTGCTGAAGCTAAAATTACCACAATGCTGTTCCCCGCCAATCACACCATCCCCTCCCAAATCAGGTTCACCAGCCTGAACTTCCAGCAGGAGCAGTGTCGTCAGAACAGGAGCAGATACTGGATCCGGGCTCACAGCAGCACCCCAGACCTTCGAAAACAACAACAAAGCGGGGGCAGACAGGCTTCCGGGAGTGCCCTCTCTGGAAAACATGCTGGATTCTCCCCCACTGAAAAGGGCAGCTCAACGCACAAACAGGATGGAAGTTCAGGGCAATCAGTTCTTTCCAAATTGATTTCTTTTTCATTACATAAGCTAGCCAGCACTTCCGACAATACCAATCCTGCTGAAGGGTACCATCACACGGTGGGCATGCCCCCAAGGTGACATTTAAGAAGTGAAAACTCTTTCCTGAAAAAAGGGTAGGTCTTGTGGCTATTTTTTGCAGGCATTCATATACATTTTTTAAAAATATCTAACTTCTGTCTTTCAAGTATCCTCGATACTATAAATCACTATCGGCTAAAACTAAAACGTGTTGAATTGAAGCTAAATTTACTTTCTAAAGATACCATTCTGCCTTTAAGACTATTATCTGAGTGAGAATAGGGGAACAGTAGCTTTGTCCTAAGCTGGAAATCAACATGGTTATATTTACTAGAGCCTGTTGAATGTTGACATTTCTCCAAGACCAAACATAAATCATTTGTGAACACGGCCAGTAATTATTTGAAATTCTTCTCCCAGAACCATGAAAAGTGTTTTCCCACCCTTTAAAAAAAATTAAAAAAGGAAATAAAAAGCTTCTAACCATGATGCTAATGACAACCAGACGGCATGAGCAGTTTTAAAGATTAGACAGTTGCTTGTGTAGAAACACTGTACAAATACTCCAACACTGCAGCCCAAAAAAGACAATCCCCATCAAACAGCGGGAGAAGTGTGAAATTTGCAAATGAGCCCCTGGTTAAACAAAAACACCAATCTGTTCCCAGAGAGCTCAGGGTGGCCACCTGTTCGGGGCTGGTGGCAAGTTCTGGTTACCAACGGAAGAAACAATACTGGAGTGAGCAGCGACAGCCCCCTCTCCGGCCCTGGTCCCCACCCTCGAGCCTATATTTAGTCTGCTCTTTATGGAAAATGTCCCAACCTCGCACACAAACAAGCTATCTGGCTGGTTATTCAAAAGATCCATCAACGATCTCTTCTGCAGGGAGTGGTATTTGTTTTCCTTTCCTCCCCAGGCCTCAGACACAAGCACGATACCCACTTCTGGCCATGATCACTTGTGAGAAAAGTCCTGGAAGACAGAGGGACTGGACCCAATGGACAATGCCAGCCCTGCCTCCGGATGGTCATCACTGCATCCTGGGAAAGACAGAGGCCCACACTATGAAATGGGACCCCCAAATCCCCCTCAGCCCCTCAGAAGCACAGAGCTTCCAGAAGGCCAGGGCTCACTGCAGCACACACAAAGCACTTGTACCCCTGAATAAAAATAACAGATGCTGCAAAGATTAGAGATTAACATCTGTAGAGTGCATTTTGTTTCTCGGAGAAAGGTACTTAACAAAGGGAAGGAATTATGTAGCTAAGCACCAGATCAGAACCTCAAACCCTGGATTTTAAAAATAGCTAAGCCTCATCCGCTTTGCCAGACTCAATCACTTAAGCTAAGGACTCGAAGGGTCTGGAGGATTGGGATGGGGGCAGGGAGGGGGACACAGGTTTGCTAGAGTGTACAGAAACATGAGACAAAATGAAATCGGTGGTTAAAACAAGCCAGAGTGAGACTCACAAACTATAAACACCTGCAGGGTATACAGGGGGAAAAACGGATGCAAAATAAGGGATTTTCATCTTAACAAAATAAAATGCCTGGTTTAGGCAAAAAACAAGAGGTGGTAGCAACAGGGCTGCAGGTTTTGATTTGAAGGTTCCTGCAGCTGCCCCCACTGCTTCTCTCCCTTCTGAGTCACTTCCTTCAGGCTCCTCCAACAGCTCTTTTAAGCTACTAGTAACATCTAGATCCTGTCTTTTACAGAAATGTGCTTTCAACTTGGAAATATTGGTAACAAAATGTGTCATCTGCCAAATTATCATACAATAAGTGAATATTGAAGAATCCCATCTAAATATACATGAGACTACATTAAAAAGCAACAATCTCCGAAAGACAAGAAGGAAAATCCACAAAACCACAGAATGAGACTAGAAGGAAATGGACATCAGCTGCCTCCACCTCCAGACCAGATTCTCTTGGCAATGGCCATCCGCCATGCCACCATGTCACAGAAACACAGCCCACTGGCAGATGCCCCTGAGAGCAATAACTGAGGCACACCCTGAGAATGGCCCCGCACGGCAGGTGCACCTGAATGTGTGTTCGGGATTCTGAGCTAATGAATCCTGGGAGTGGCCAACCCGGAGATTCATTCCTTATCTATGAGGAACATCTAAACCACCAGCCTGTCCCATGGAAAGCAGGCCATACAGGGTATTGAGGCTCTTCGATTGGGGTTAAAAGAAGGTGGCTGGGTGGTGGTTGTTTGGAGGAGTGTGTTAAGTGAAAACGCTATATAAACTGCACACTTTCTGAAAGCAGGTAGCAGCGCTTCTCTTGCCGAGGCTGCCATGGGACCGCTATGTACATAAGTTCCCCTAATAAACCCTGTGTCTTTTGTTTGCTGGATCTAGGTCTCTTCTCCAGTCTCTTGAACCCAGTGCCATCCCTAATGAAACTTAAAGGGGTCCAGGACGACAGACCCAGCATTCAGCTCCTTTTCAAAAAGCATCATGGAGATCACATGAACACCAGCTTGAAACCATTCGGATCTGGTTTAAGTCCCTCCTCCACCACACTTAGCCTGTGTGACCACAAGCAACTCCCTGAGCAGCTGGCCTTCGGTGTCTTCACCTGCAACCTGCAGGAGAGGCTGATGAAACCTTCTCACCTGGCTACAAGCAAAGCAAGGAAGAAGAAGTAATGGCCCAGAGACGATACCAAGTCAACTGGAGCTGCCTTCCCTCTACAGCAATGCTTCCTGAAGTGTGGTCCCTGGACCAGGGCATCCGCATCCTCAGGACACTTGTTAGAGAGGCATATTCTTGCATCCTGCTCCAAACCCACAGAACTAAAAACTTGGGAGGTATGGGACGGGCCGGCAATCTGTTTCCACCAGCCCTCAATGTGACCTGACACACACTCACGTTGCTCTCAGTGTGACACCGAAGATACTACATCACGGCAGTGACACAGGCTGTCACCCGTTTGTCCTCTCAATATTGATTCTATGTCTGAAATTCACTTACACCAAACATAAACACCAACCTGTTGTAGACAGGTGATCTGAAAAAGCTGCCAAGATTTAGCAAGCACATCTTTTGCTTCCCCTACCTACAGTAAAGAAAATTTCACTTCCATCCCAAACACCACATGATACTGAGTTCCCACCAAGCCAGCCCACCAAATCCAAAAGGTGTCGAACCCTAACTTCTGTGCTCTGGGGACGTTTCAAAATGCCCTCACTTCTGCAGCGCATAAACACTGTTGATCCTACCAAGAAGGAGCTTCTGAAAGGACCCTCTGGCAAGTCAGCCAGCCAACAAACAACCCTCGGGCATCCTTCGAGGGCCAGACAGGACATATCAAACCACTGAGGATACAACAATAAACAAGCCCTGACATCTGCCCTCGACCAGCTTCCAGACCTCCTGACCAGCTTCCGGACCTCCCGACCAGCTTCCACCTCCCGACCAGCTTCCAGACCTCCCGGCTGGAGTGGGATTAAGTAGGTGGGCCAAACGGGGTGGGCAAAGAGCAGGAGGGCCTTAATTCTGGCGAGGCAAGGCTGGTCATGAGTGACACCAACACAGACCGGGCCTCGCATGGTGAGCAACAGGCAGAGAAGGTGGCATCTCAAAGAGCACCTGCACCACAACTAAGAGGCATGAGTAAGCCGGACTCAGACTCACAAGGAACACCCACATGGAGGCGGCCCCGGGTTCTGGTAAGGTACGAGAGCTCACCTGGAAGCAACTAAAAGCCAACTGGGCGTTATTTTTAAGGAGGGGACTGCAAACCTGCTGCCTTCCATTCAACCTGAAGGATTATGAACATGGCCAATGGTGACAAAGAAACATGACACTTATCGGCGGCAGGAAGAAAATGTTTGTTTCCCTAAACATGCACACCTGCATCAACCGGACTAAATACATTTCCACGTGAAAACAAACGCTTCTGAAGTTTTGCCACAGTCAGTTGCTTTACAAAGAATACTTTTGGTTCTTTGGGGCCTTCTCAAATCCTCTTGCCTTAGGTGGCGGAAACAAGCTTGGGACGCTTTGCACACATGGCCTATGGGAAGTATGAATAACAAGGGCTCTGCTTCTATCTCACACGGCGACAGAGGGCCAGAGGTGAGGCTGGACGGGCCCAGCTCACCGCTCTTGCACAAGTGTCCCAAGCTTGCTGGGCCTCAGCAGTGCATCTGTGTACAGGATCGCCGCAGGATGAACTGAGATGATGCACATTAGACACTCCGCACTCTGCGGGGCACAGATGCTCAACAGAGCAGCTGTATCATGGGACACAATGGGGAACCCTGACCCACCTTCCCAGGTCCCCCAAACACTGGGGCTCAGATACTACTAAAGGGTCCTGGAATCTCCCTGTGAAAATGCCCTTAAGAAGTGCAGGGCAGGGTTCTCCCACCAAATGCCAGGCCAGGCCAGGCCACTGGAGAGCTTGGGTTTCCTCTCATCGGCCACCTGGTGGGGATGGAGGCTTGAGGGCTGGCTGAGGGCTCAACCTCAGAAGAAGGCCAACCTTCCCGGCGACGCCGGGGAACTGGGGAATCGCGCTGCCTGGCTGAATGTGCTGGCTGGGTTATCACTCACATCACGGTCCTGCTGCTGGCAAGCTAAATTACGATGTGCAACTGCTAAGAGAGGCTTTATCCCTGAAAGAAGAACAAGCTTTATTGAACAAGAAAGGCAGTTGATTCATCTACCTCAACACCATCAACCCCAGATGGAGTTTTCTAAAGAGAATCAGAGGGCAAACTAACACACGCTGTTCAGATTGGAGGCAAGGTGGGTCTCAGGCTCATTTCTGGCCATGGTGGCTGCAGAGGCTCTGGAGATGACACAACTGTGTGGCTACGTTTCACAGCACGCCATGCCCCATAGGACATCACAGAAACCTGATCAGATAAATCTGGAACAATCAGCAATGCTTCCTTAAACTCTAGCAATTTGGGGGTGGGGGAGGGAGGAATAAACCTCTCAATGTACAAAATAAAAATTGGGGGAAAAAAAACATCTCTCTGACAAGCTAATGTTTTAAAACAAGACTGAGGGCAAAATCACATGTAATCCCATGCCTACAAACAGGATTACAGATCTGTTTTTATTTGGGAGCCTTGGTGAGCCTTTCAACTAAAATATATTTCGTCCATCGTTAAGAGATTTTCTAACCCAGACCCACTTCAAGTCGTTCTGAAATGAGCATCAGCCAAAACATCCTTCCCTTGGACAAGGCCGCACCTCACTCCAAGAGCAAAAATTCCTGAAGATGCCAGAAAACAGTGAACTTTTGAGTAGGGTGCAGCCAAATGTGGGAATATTGTGCCAACAAGAGAAACCCTATCTTCAAAAGCTCTTCATAACATTAAGAAGCGCCCACATCATGGTAGTCCAGAGGCTTTGGAAGTCAGACCCCAATTTTGTGTATGTACATATGGAGGAAGGGGGAGGGGGAAAACTCCAGTTGGAAATCTTCTAAAATGTGGCTAGTTTTCTGTCTGGTGGGACAAGTGACTTTTTGAGCCATTTGTTATGACGTGCACCTGCTGTTCTGATTAGAAATGGGTAGACTTTAAAACCTCCAAGGTGTACGCACAGGCAGGGGCAGCTCCTTGCCGGGAGCCCTCTGCAGTTACTGTGATGTTCCAGCGCAGGCTGAGTTGCCAGCACTGGGTTTCTGCCATCCACACGCAGTCTGGAGACTGAAACTCCATTCAAATGACCCCTTGGTTCAGATCAGACTTTAAACCACCGCAGTCAAATGTTCAGGAGACCATTATCCCTCCCTGAACCTCCACCCGCTCCTCCATAAAATGAGGATAACAGGGTTGGTGAAGTCACACAATGAGACGACAAATGCAAAAAGATTTCTGTTAAAGTTCTACAGAAATGAAAGGTGGGTATCATTATTGATCACAGAAGAACACGCAAAGAACAGTAGCAAGTCTGAGTGGTTCTTCGGCCTCACTAAATTAACTACAGCTCCACACAATGTAGACATCCCTATTTCTAAGAGAAAAATAACAGCATCCCCCCAGTCCCCAACAGGCTTCGCCCAATGATTCTAAGTCTTATGAAACATGACAAGGATCCTGGCCAAGAAGGGGCCTATAGTCTCAAATCACAAAGGGAAGCGTCACACTGTCAAAAACCACCATCATCTAGGAACGACTTTTTTTTTTTTTTTTTAAGGAAGAAAGGAAAAGGCAACCACATCCTCTTTCTAGAAAGTCAAACTGCTTTGCTGGAAGTGCTTGAGCCCCAGAGCTCAGCTTCAAGAATGGGAAATAAAAACAAGGTGCTGTGAACCCCACTCAGCCAGAGGTCTCCACGCAGCAACAGAGGCTCTGAGCCAGGTGCCTTCAATACCTGACACCGGCTTCCTCAGCATTTCATCAGACTTCTGCAGATGCTGCCAGCCAGCCAGGAAGAACCATCTGAAATGAGCACCGTGCAGCCTTCACAGCTCCCGTACCAGACGCAGAGCTGGAGCTCTGGAGGAACCTTGCTGCAACACCACCCAATCATCAGCAGAGGGGTGCAGGTCCCACCGCCTCTCACCACGAGACATGGCCTGTCTCTTGAGGAATTCACAGAGCATCTTAAGTCACCAACAAGGCAGCCAGGTGACCTCATGGGAGACAGATACACACAAAGAGCCAGGACCCCATAAAGCTGGAGCTCCACCTGGATCCTCCCCTGGAATTAGCAAGTACCCCAAGGGTATAGTCTGCCAGTCAGCCAGCCTGGCTGGGACATGGTTCAAGTCTACAGGGCTGCCAAATGCCAAGGGCTCAGCAACACAACATCCACTTTCTCCACCTAACTGGCCAAGTTTCAAACCAAAACACTTCGGGGTTAGTAGTTCAGACTGCATAGTGCCAAGGCAAAGCCTCTCTGTGGGCTGATACCCTCTCCCTCACAGAGGGAGGAGGCTGGGCGACGCCAGCACCAGGCTTTCAGGCACATTCCTGCCGGCCTTGAGCCATTCTCAATGTTCCTCAATAAAGGTCTTACCGGCCAGTCTGTATTATGGACAAGCCACTCCGCAGGCTTTTTACCATCACTGGCCAATAGCGCTGACAGGGGAGAAAGTGCTGATCAACTGTGGCTAGGATCTGACTCCCCACTGCCCACACACATGTCACCTGGTGCCCCAGGTAAGTCTTGGCAGGACCAAAGGGATGAAGCAAGGAAATAATTCAGCAGCCTGGAAACAGAGAAATGAGAGCCACCAGAAATCCAAAGGGCACAGTCTCGGAAGGCAGACTGCTGTTGTAGCTCTCCTGGAAGGCCATGGCCCTGCCTGACATTCAGAGGGAAGCGGGGGATTCTGCCCAAGTATCCTGTCCCCCTTAAAACCACAGCACCCTCCACTTCAGTGGCCTCCAAGTGCAGACATAGGAAAGCGAGACCCTTCCGCTGGAGGACGCCCTGCCCTCCTGGTAGGGTTCTTCCCTCCTCTCATCCAATCCAGGACTTCTGGTTGGTACAAAGCACACTACCGGGGCCAGCGTCTGCACAGGGGCAAATGGACCTGCATCTGGACACGATGCTCCCGCGGTTGGGGCTGGCTCTCGGCATCCACTAAGTTCAACTGCACCCCTGAATTGAGCAAAGACACTAAGGAGGACAGCCCTCCACCGCCCAAACACGCCGGTCCGGGCCTCGCCCCCCGAGGCAGCACTTCTCAGAACACGTCTTCAACGTTCAGCAAGACGCCCAGGCCTGGCAACCTGTCAGGGGTCGGGTGGCGCCAACCCCTCTTGCTGCCCCCGGCGTCTGCTGGGCCGGGACGCTTGGGCGGCCCAGGACGCTGAGGCACCGAGCCACTTTCCCGCAGGAGAGGCTCTATTGTCCATTAGCAAATTAACGCTGACGATCCATCTTCCTGGCGGAGCTCGCGGCGTGCGGGGCGCAGGCGACGCTCGCCGGCCTTGCAAGGCAAGCAGCGCCGCAATGCTCCCTCTGCGGGGCAGCCGCGTGCCCCAGCCGGCGAGTGTGGACACCCGCACGCACACAGCGCACACCCCCGCCGCGCCGCGGGCGTCCGCGCCTTCCCGAGGCCCCAAGGCGGCCCGGCCCTCACCTTCGATGGCGATGACGTGCTCCCGGATCTGGTTCTGCAGCACCGGCTCCTCCACGCGCTCCAGCAGCTCGTAGATGGAGTAGATGTTGGGGTGGACCGACTCGAAGCGCTGGATCTCGGCCCGGATGGCAGCCGAGTTGGCCAGCTGCTGCTGGTAGTTCATGGTGCAGGCGCCGCGTCCGGAGCCGCGCGCCCCCCGCCGCCGCCGCCCCGCGCCCCGGGGCCCGAGGGCCGCCGAGCCCGGGGCTCCGCAGCCCCCGGGGAGCCGGGCCCGCCGGCGGCGGGCGGAGGAGGCGCGAGAAGAAAGGCGCGGGCGGAGCAGGCGCGGGGCTGGCCCGCGGGCTCAGTTCATGCCCGGGACGCGCGGCCAGCAAGCGAGCGGGCCCCGGCGTCCCGGGTCAGCGGGCCGCCCGCGGGGAGCGCGCCCCCATGGAGCGCGCCGCGGCGGGCGCGGCCGGCCCCAGAGGAGGCTCGCTGGGGCGCCTTCCTGAGCCGCAGCCGCCTTCCAGCCCTAGGGGCTGCTCCGCCGAGCAGCCATTAAAGCCCAGGCAGCCGCCGCACTCCGAGCGCCGGGGCCGAGGGCCGACCCCTGGGCAGTGTGACCGCGCCGCTCCCGGCTCCTGGCCGCGGCGTGGGTCCGCGCGCTGCGTACTGCGCCGCCCGGCGCGTCGGGACCCCGCGCGAGCCCGCCGTGCGCCGCCGGCCGAGCTGGAACCGAGCCGCAGGCGCCGTGCAAGCCGCGGAGCCCGCTCCGAGCGCCGCCCGCCGCCTGCCCGGCCGGCCCCCTCCCTGGCACGCAGGGCTCCGGCCCACGTCGGCCCCGCCCCCGCCTTCGCCCGCGCCCGCGCCCCGCCCGCCCGCGCGCTCGCCGCCCTCCGGCCGCCGCCGCTGCGTCCTCCTTGGCGCTTCCCAGCGCGCCGGATCCCGGGGAATTGCGCCAGGCCCCGCCCCGCGCCTGCCTCTGGTCTTCCTGGGACTTGTAGTCCGCGCCCCCGGCGGGCCGGGGCGGCGGGGTGCGCGGGGTGTTCACACCGGGCCAGGGTGCGGGACCCTGCCGCCAGCCGGGCCCTGCGTCGCCCATCTCCTATCCGGGTTCTCGCGGCGGCCCCCGCGCCCTGGCACGGGGGAGGCTGCCCAGGAGTCCGCCCGCCTGCGTTTTTGTTTGTTTCCAAGCGGCTGGCTCCAGGAGCCTCTGCGACTCGCCAGCGTCCCACGGCCTCGCTTGGTTAGCGGGCCTCCCCCTCCCGCGTTTAGTAAGTTTCTGCCTCCTTTTCTCAAAGTAGCACACGTGTTTTCTCTTAATACATACGATTTCTTTCCAAAGGCGAAGTGCCTCCTGAACCCATGCGGCGTGGAGATCCACACTCCACGAGTGGACTAAAGTTTAGACAGGGGTGCGAGATGCGACAAAATACCACGGAGGCTTTCGAGGCATCCTTCTCCCTTACAATTTTTAAAAATTGAGCCGTGGATCTCAAGCTGCTGCCTCCTGAGCGCCGCTGCCTGCTCCACGGGGGTCCCTAGCCCCTGGCCTGTCCGTCCCACAGCAATACCCGATTGAGCTCAGCTCAGCCCGGGGACCCCGCAGAGCTGGGACCGCACTGCAGCAGCGCTTGGAAGGCTCGTCCCGCAGCCTTGAGGCAAATGGGACCCTTGAGATTTGCGGAAGCACCGACTGCTGGGCGGTCCCACAAGGTCCTGGATTGAGGACACTGGCTAAGTCCCTGCCCCCAGCCATCGGCGTGGTCTTTTTGAAACACAATCAGCCGGCCGGCATCCCAGTTTAAAGTCTGCTGAGCCTTCACCGGCTCACATGCAGTTTGCTATGGCCTAAGCACCCTGGTATCCAGCTGTGTTGGCTTACTGGCTGGGTTCCACAACTTGCCAGAGACGTGCTGACATTTTTACTATTCCGGGCCTGCTTGTCTTCTCCTTGACTCTTAGGCACAGGTCATCACACCATGGCTCGGGCTTTCCACGCATAATTAACTCTAGTAACCAAAAGGCAGGCATGTGGCCTCACCTAACCTGACTTAGCAGCAGCTGATCACTCGCGGATCACTCGGTGTCCACTCCTGGAAACCCCTTCTCCCAGTGCTCACCAGGGCTTCCCGCTGTGTTTCTGGCTTCGCTGTCCCTTTTGTGGTTTTCTCCTACTCCCCTAACGTCTAAATATGGAGGGCCCCAGGGCTTATGGTTAGGCCTCTTTCATTTGCTGTTTGCTGTGATCACCTCTGTCTTATGATTTGAATATCATACACAGGTTAATGAAGCTCACGTGTATCTCCAGCCTTGACCTCACCACTGAATAACAAATTCACATACACCTGCATCCTCAACATTTCCGGAAGCCTAGCTGGTGTTTTAAGTCCAGCATGTTGCCAGGTGAACTCCTGCCATCCCTTCCTGCTACATCTCCTAAAAATCTTCTCCATCCCAGTCACGGGCAACTCCAGGCCATCATTTGCTTAGGCTAAAAATTCGGTTCTGTCATTTTTGCTTCTCATTTTCTCATATCCCAAATTGTGTCAGCTCCACCTTCAAAGGATCCAGAATCCCACGACTTCACTCACTCCCACCACTCAGCTGAAGTCAGGATCATCTAGCTGGATCATCACTAGATCTAACAATTGTAATAGCTCCCTGCCTCCTACCTGTTCCCTTACAATGTATTCTCAATAAGTCAGACCTGGTGAAACTTACAAAACCTTTGTCAGGGCTTGTCATGCCTTTTCTCAAAACCCTCCAGTGACTCCCATCTGGCCGCCCCTAGAGGCATGAGCTCTTATCAAAAGCTGCTCAGGGGCTGAGCTATTCCCTTACTTGTAAGCTAACAAGTTAGCCTGCCACAATTCATGGATGCTGGCAGAAGACATGAGACTCCCAGATCAGAAACCAAGGACTTTGTTATTCATAACAATAGCATTAGTCAGAATATCAGCATTTTCATGCACCGGTTCATGGATCCCCAATTCCCATGGGCAGCATAAGGCCCAGGTGAAGCCTGTACTTGCAGTCAGCTGCCCTATAGGAGTTTTGTAAGTTTTATAAGTTTTCAATCCTGAGCTTAGAGAGCTCAGATGCTTCATATGGGCAATAAGTGTGTCTGCCCTTCACTCCAGAGGGAGACACTGTTTTCATCATGGATAGTAAGTATGTCTACCCTTGACTTGGCAGAAAACATTATCTCTGTCTTCCAAGGCTGTTTGCTCTGCAGACATCCTTGAGAATATAGTCCAGAGCAAAGGCAGCTGGTGTCTCTGCCTGTGTGCCTATGTTACCCAGCAAGGGTTGCCATGAAAACCTTCTGTGAGCCTGTCCTGATGCCTCATGCCCGTAATCCAACACTTTGGGAGGACTGCTGGAGCCCAGGAGTTCGAGATCAGCCTGGGCAACATGGTGAAACCCCGTCTCTACAAACAATTAGCCAGGCATGGTGTTGTGAACCTCTAGTCCCAGCTACTCAGGAGGCTGTGGTGGGAGGATGGCTTGAGCCCAGGAGGTCAAGGTTGCAGTAAGCTGTGATCAGACCACTGCACTCTAGCCTGGAAGACAGAGCAAGACGGTCTCAAAAAAAAAAAAAAAAAAAAAAAAAAAAAAAAAAAAAGCTTCCACAGACTACATGGCTTTAACAGAAATCCATTTTCTCACAATGCTGGAGGCTGAAAGAGCCAAGATCAAGCTGTTGCAGGGATGGTTTCTCCTTGGCTTGTGGATGCTGCCTTCTCACTGTGGCCTCATGGGGGTCTTTCCTCTGTATGTCCATGTCCCCATCTCCCCTTCTTAGAAGGACTCCATTCATATTGGATTCAACCCCCTCCTAATGACATCATCTTAGCGTAGTCATCTCTTTCAAGGTCCAATTTCTGAATATAGTCATAGTCTGGAGTACTGGGAGTTAGGACTTTAACATATTTGTTATATTTGGGGGCATAATTCAACCTATGACTGTCCCTCTTGCCACAGCATCTCTACTTCTAGCCTGTTCTCTCCTCTTTGGCCACACTGGCCTCCTTGCTGCCCCATAAATACACCCATCACACCCCCACCCTTGTCATCTGTTTCTCTGTCTCCCTGCCCCCTTCACCAGGACTATTGTTTCCTTATGTATTTGCTCCAAAGCCACCTTCTCAATGTGACTTTCCCTAACATCTTCTCTAAAATGGCATCCCTGTTTCCCAATACTTCATGTCCCCCTCCTTGCTGTAGTAGAAAGAATAATGGTCCCCTAAGATGTCTACATCCTAATCCCTGAAACCAGTAGATATGTTAGTCTAAGTGGCAAAGGACTTTACAGGTGTGATTAAACTAAGGATCTTGAGATGAAGAGATTATCCCAGATTATCTGAGTGGGCCCAGTGTAATCACAGCAGGCCTTGTACAAGGAAGGCAGGAGGGTCAGAAACAGAGGAGATGTGAAGACAGGTGTAAGGGAGAGAGAGAGGAGAGGAAGGCAAGGGAGAGAGAGAGATTGGAAGATGCTGCTGGGCTGGCTTTGAAGATGGAGGAGGGGGCCACCAGCCAGGGAATGCAGGCTGCCTCTACAAGCTGGAAAATGGAAGAAAACAGATTCTTTCCTACAGACTCCAGAAGGATCACAGCCCTATTGACCCATTTTTGGACTTTTGACCCCCAGAACTATAAGATAATACAATTTTGTCATTTAAGCCACTCAATCTGTGCTAATTTGTTATAGCAGCAATGGGAGATGAATGCACTTGCTTTATGTTTTTCTTAGCACTTATTCCTGTCTAACTCACCATATATTTTACTTATTTATCTTGTGTATGGTTTGTGTCCCCCATTAGAACATAAGCTCCATGAGGGCCAGGATTATTTTTTGTCTGTTTCGCTCCCCATTCTATTCCCAGTGCCTATAACAGTAGCTGACACATAGTAGCTACCTAATAAATGTTTGGCAAACAAACAGCTTCTCCATTAAATTGTAATTGTCATGAAGACAAGAACCATGTTTCTCTTGCACAGGCCTTGGAGCATTGTAATGCAACAAACATTCAATAAATTAATTAATCAACAATAGCTCTCCTACGGTAAAAGCTGTTCTCTCATCATGCCAGGCACGTTGTAGGTGCCTAGTAAAGGTTTACTGAGTTAAAATTGAAGTTTCTCCAGCAACATGGGACCCAGTGACATTTACCAGGAATGTGCTGCAGATTTATCTTCCGTGAATACAGCCAATAATTCTAGCTTTGTGTGTGTGTGCGTGTGTGTGTGTGTGTGATGGTCCTTCCAGGCACTTATAAGCTCTGAGTGAAAACGCCACGGTGAGAGCAAGCCAAGTCTTAAAGTAGTGAATGTCTTCTGTCCCAGAAATATCAAAGATGGTTTGAATGATCAGCCCATTCATTCGTTCATTCATTCTGTCACTTATTTATTCATTCAAGAAATCTTTATTGATCATCTACTGTATCCTAGGCAGGGTGATATGTTCTAGGGATACAGAGGTGAAAGATGAAGCTTGCCTTTAGTGAGTTTGCATTCCAGGGGATTATCTCTTGAAGAAACATTGCTTCTAGGGTTCAATTTCTGAATCCAATCTGAGACTATAAACAAAGAATAAGTGAGAGGCCAGGCACGGTGGCTCACACCTATAATCCCAGCACTTTGGGAGAGCAAGGTGGGTGGATCACCTGAGGTCAGGAGTTCAAGACCAGCCTGGCCAACATGGTGAAACCCTGTCTCTACTAAAAATACAAAAATCAGCTGGGCATGGTTGTGCACGCCTGTAGTCCCAGCTACTCAGGAAGCTGAGGGAGGAGAATCACTTGAACCCAGGAGGCAGAAGTTGCAGTGAGCCAAGATCACACCACTGCACTCCAGCCTGGGCAACAGAGTGAGACTCTCTCTTAAAAAAGAAAGAAGGAGAGAAAGAGAGAAAGAGAGAATGGGAGAAAGATAGAGAGGGAGGGAGGGAGAGAGGGAGGGAGGGAGAGAAGGATAGAGGGAGAGAGAGAGAGAGAGAAAGAAAGAAGGAAGGAAGGAAGGAAGGAAGGAAGGAAGGAAGGAAGGAAGGAAGGAAGGAAGGAAGGAAGAAAAGGAAAGAAAGAAAGAGAGAGAAAGGAAGGGAGAGAAAGAAAAAGGGAACAAGTGAGAATATCTGTGGATGAAGACGGCCATGATGATTCATACACATGAACACAGAGCTTACACACAAGAACATTCAGTGGCTGAGCAAGGCTGGAAGAATAATTCTGGTAATGTCTAATTAAAAGTGTGAATTAAAGACAATTCTGCCAGTGACCAGCATAGTCCTGTATTCCTAATGCACAGCAGCGGGAGTTGTGAGCTTCATAGGAATATCTTTACAGTGATCACTTGATTTTATTTATTTATTTATTTATTTATTTTTAGACAGGTTCTCACTCTGTCCCCAGGCTGGAGTGCAGTGGCGCAAACACAGCTCACTGCAATCTCAAATTCCTGGGCCCAATCGACCCTCCCGCCTCAGCCTCCTGAGTAACTGGGACTACAGGCACATGCCACCTTGCCGGGCTATTTTTTGTATTTTTTAAGAGATGGGATTTTGCCATGTTGCCCCAGCTTGTCTTGAACTTCTGGGCTCAAGTAATCTGCCCACCTCAGCCTTCAAAAATTCTGGGACTACAGGCGTGAGACACCGCACCCAGACACTGCCATCACTTTAAACATCCAAATGCTAGACCTGACACACAGCTACATAGCTCTTCCACCTCGACTAGCTCTAAGAAGTGTTTTAGGAAATGTCTGAAACTTAGTGTGTCTCTAGACTTTTGTGTGCTTTACCCATTTGCCTGATCTTGAACTACTTTCATTAGCATCCTTCCCATACCTGGATAAAGAGCTTCATGACATTTTTATTTGACATGCGTGTGGACTATAATATGACAGAGCTTGATTCATATAGCATGGGATCTCCAGCAGGTCTTGATGAAGCCAGCAGTGGGAGCTTTGGTTAATTAGTGCCTCATAAAGGCTTTGGGCTCCTGGTGGGAGGGGTATATGGGAGAGCAGAGGAGGGCAAGAACAAGGAGAAATAATCCAGAAACTCCACTGATCAAATTTCCTTTTCTTGCTTTTTGCCCTTCTTTGGTGAAATAACTCTGCAATGAAGACCAGATACACCCAGACTGTGTTTGCAGTTTGTAGTTTGGGCATTTGACGATGTATTGGTCTCACCAGCAATCTGTATCAGTTAGCTTTGCCCACAAAAATGCTGCATAACAAACATTCACAAAATCTCAGCAGCATGCAACTTTGAGCATTCACTTTGCTCACCCTTTTAGGGCCGGCTGTGAGTCAGCCAATCTAGGCTGGGCTCTGCTGGGTTTTTCAGCTCTACCTTACGGCGCTCTCATTCTCCTCCTGGCACCACCAGGCATCTTAGTGAGGCAGAAGTGCAAGAAAAGAAACCCCAGTGTGCAAGTGTGCAAGCGCATTCCAAGTGGCTGCACCCTTCACGTCCGCTGATATCCCCTTGGACAAGGCAAGTCACAAGAGTGAGCCCAGAGTCAGGAAGGGACACACACCCCACCATAGCAGAGGGCCCTGCAAAGTTACATGGCAATGGTGTAGATGTATAATCCCATCTCTGGGAGGTAGTGCAGAGCCAGCTACTAGTTCAGTCTGTCACACCATCTTCGGCCATTCATTAGGCTGAAATTGAGTGCCTCATTCAGTTCTTTGGCTCACTGAAGACAGCAATGATGTCTCACAGGGTGGCGGTGAACATCAATAAGATATGCATGCTATGCTTTGTCAACTGGAGATGTTATTCCAGCAGGGGAGCCAAGGAGCTCTTTAAGCCTCCATTTTATTATGTGTAAAAGATAAATTATTACACCTAAAGCATTCCATTATTACTGTTCAAAGAGCTCTAGTCAACTTGCCTAATTCACATATCAAAGAAATGACTGAGCTAGGATTTGAATCCAGATCAATTTTACTCTTTTTTTTTTTTATGGGAAGCAATAGAAAGGTGGTGTCCATGTTTTCTATATGTGTAATTTCTCCAACCACCGAATGCAGCAAAAGCAGTGAGGCAGGATTTCTGAGACTGGCTCATAAAAACACTACAGCTTCTACTTGTTTCTTCTCCCATACTCCCACCCACTTGCCCTTGACCACCATGTTGTGAGGAAGCTCAAGCCACATGGAAGGGCTGTAAGTAAATAAAATATCCTTCAGATGACTCCAGCTCTTATGCTTCAGGTCTCCCAGTTGATACCCTAGATATGGTGGAAAGATACAAGCTGGACCCTCTGAGCCTTGTCAGAATTCCTGACCCACAGAAACTCCAAGAAGTAATAAATGATTATCATTGTTTTAAGCCACTAAATGTTAGAGTAATTCATTCTACAGTTATAGATACTTACAGCATTCCTGGAAATGTGTAAGAATACATGAGAATTCTGGTATGTGTGTGTGAGAGAGCTTACCAATGCATGACATCTTTATTCCTTGAGTCATCATTTACCAAGTATTGCATGTTGAAAGGGCCACATGTTTACCTTGAATAAGGGACCCCTTGAGAGAGAGCCCAGTCCCCATGCTGGTTCTGCTTGTCATCTCCAGGCAGCCCTTATCTGATGACCATGACTCATCTTCTAAAACATTATGAGTTTTCTATTGCTGCCGCGTGGCTTAGACACACAGGCATTATCTTACAGTTCTGTAGGTCAGAACTCTGATGCAGAGCTCACCAGGCTAAACCCAAGGTACTGGCAGGGCTGCGTTCATTTCTGTGGGCTCTGGGAGGATCTGTTTCCTTGCCTTGCCCAGATTCTACAGGCCACCTGCATTCCTTGGTGGTGGCCCCTTCCTCCCTCTATTTCAGAGCCAGCAAAGGTGAATTGAGTCTTTTTCACATCACGTCACTCTGACCTTCTCCTTTGCCTCCCTCTCCCAATTTTCAAGACCCTTGTGATGATACAGAGTCCAGCTAAATAATCCAGGGTGATCTCCCCATCTCAAGGCCATCCACAACCTGAATTCCCCTTTGCTATGTAAGGTCACATACCCAACAGGTTCTAGATATGAGGACGTGGACATCGTGGACAGGGAATGTCGTTCTGCCTGTGACACATTGATAAAATCTTGCCGCTGTCCAACATGCATTTCCTGTTGACTATTTGGGGTTGTCAGGTGTAATAGAAATTGCCTTTTGCTTTTGTTTTTTAACAATGGGGTGTCACTTTGCTGCCCAGGCTGGAGTGCAGTGGCACGATTATGGCTCACTGCAGCCTCAAACTCCTGGGCTCAAGGGATCCTCCCACCTCAGCCTCTGAGTAGCTGGAACTGCAAGTGTGCCACCATGCCTGGCTAATTTTTTTTTTTTTTTTTTTTTTTTGTAGAGACAGGGTCTCACTATCTTTTCCAGGCTCACTTTGAACTCCTGGGTTCAAGTGATCCCCCTGCTTCGGCCTCCTAAAGTGTTGGGATTACAGGGGTGAGCCACACATCCAGCCAGTTATTGTATTTCAATCCACATCTACATAACTAGAAGAATACTCAATGCTTGTTAGGTTAGCCTGGGCTTATTTATAAGCTTAAAAGAATATCTTCCTGGCCAGATGTGGTGGCTCATGCCTATAATCCCAGCACTTTGGGAGGCCAAGGTGGGAGGATCACTTGAGCCCAGCAGTTCAAGTTCAGTCTAGGTGACATAGTGAGACCTTGTCTCTATTAAAAACAAAACAATAATTAGCTGGGCATGGTAGCACGTGCCTGTAGTCCCAGCTACTCAGGAAGCTGAGGTGGGAAGATCTCTTGAGCCCAGGAGATAGAGAGAGCAAGCTTGTCCAACCCCCGGCCTGCGGGCCACATGAAGCCCAGAACAGCTTTGAATGTGATCCAATACAAATCAGTAAACTTTCTTAAAACATTATGAGATTTTTTTGTGTGTGATTCTCTTTTTTCGCTCATCAGCTATTGTTAGTGTGAATATGTTTTACGTGTGGCCCAAGACAATTCTTCTTCTCCCAGTGTGGCCCAGGGCAGCCGAAAGATTGCACAGCCCTGAGTTAGAGGTTTCAGTGAGCTATGATTTTGCCACTGCACTCCAACCTGTCCAGTCTGGGTGACAGAGCAAGACCCTGTTTCAAAAAAAGAGAATATTTTTCCTGATGTGCAAAGTAAACAAACGTGCAGCAGTACTGTTTGCTTAAAGTCACTTTTTTTTTTGAGACGGAGTCTTGCTCTGTCGCCCGGGCTGGAGTGCAGTGGCCAGATCTCAGCTCACTGCAAGCTCCGCCTCCCGAGTTTACACCATTCTCCTGCCTCAGCCTCTGGAGTAGCGGGGACTACAGGCGCCCGCCACTTCGCCCGGCTAGTTTTTTGTATTTTTAGTAGAGACGGGGTTTCACCGTGTTAGCCAGGATGGTCTCGATCTCCTGACCTCGTGATCCGCCCGTCTCGGCCTCCCAAAGGGCTGGGATTACAGGCTTGAGCCACCGCGCCCGGCCTAAAGTCACTTTTTAAAAGATGTTCCCATTTATTGGATATCCTTAAAATTAATTTAATAGAGTCTATAGCTTTTATCACAATTTTCAAAATCTCATTCAAAATGCAGCCTTCACCTCCCAGGCTCCAGCAATCCTCCAATTCCCCTGCCTCGGCCCCCCAAGTAGCTGGGACTATAGGTGCGAACCACCACGCCCAGCTAGTTTTGTGGGGTATTTTTTGTATTTTTTATAGAGATGGGGTTTCATCATGTTGCCTAGACTGGTCTCAAACTCCTGAGGTCAAGTGATTCACCTGCCTCGGCCTCTAAAATGCTGGGATTACAGGCGTGAGCCACTGTGCACAGGCAAGGATGTGTTTCTTAAAGGCTCTTAGAAACCTTTAGGGTAACAAAAGGTGAGACAGGGGCTAATGAAATCTCAACACTGGATACCACTTTTCCTGCAAGTTCCTTAGTCACAACCATGTGGCCTGGCCACCTTGCCTCACCTTTGCCCTCAAGGACTCAACATCTGCCCTCTGACCTGTCCCCTGCCTTCTTCTGGGGGCAGTCACTCCTTTCCCACAGTTGCCACCCTCTTGGATTGCCAAGAAGGAATTTTCCCTAAGCCATAATATTTTATGGTACTCACATATTTTCCTAAATTACAGAGTGTTACTCAGAGATGACCTCTATGGGTCAGGATTTTTTAATAGGTTGAGAAATCAATTCAATCAATCCCTAGGCTAGGCTAGACTAAGATAGCGGTACACCGCAGATAAGGGTCTATCCACAGGTGCTATCTAAAGGTAATAATTGTTCTGTGAAACTTTTGTAATTGAAGACAGAGAAGAAGTACTATTTCTCAGAGGACAAGCACATAAGCAAAACCTGCACCCTGCCTTCTACCTCGGTGTCTTTGCTGAGCGTAACTATTCCGGAGTTCCCATGTTGTACTGGTTCCCCGTGGCTGCTGTAACGAATTAGCAAAAACTTGGTGGCTTTAAACAATACGTATTATCGTCTTATAGATCTGGAAGAACTATAATGGTCTGGAATGATCTGTCTTACAGAACTGGAAGTCAGAAATGGGTTTCGCCGAGCTAAAATCGAGGCATTGGGCAGGGTTGCATTCCTTTCTGGAGGCTCTAGGAGAGGGTCTGTTTCCTTGCCTTTTTTGGCTTTTAGAGGCTGCCTACATTCCTTGGTCCCTAGCCCTTTACTCCATCTTTAAAGCACTGTAGCATCTTCAAATCTCTGACCCCCCTGCTTCCTTCTTTGGCTTTAAGGGCCCTTGTGATTGTGATAAACCCACTTGGATAATTCAGAATAACCCCCGTTCTTTAGATCCCTAATTTAAGCACATAGGCAGCGTTCCTTTTGCCATATAAGGTGCATTTCACAGTGGCTCACGCCTGTAATCCCAGCATTTTGGAGGCCGAGTCCATGAGGACATGGACACTTTGGGGGAGCCTTTCTCCAGCCTGGCACTCATGCTGAGAATGCACGGAAATAGATACAGGCTTTGCATATTTCCCCGAAATACATCATGGGATGTTCCTTGGATATATCCACACCAAAAAATACTTCATCACACACACACACACACACACACACACACACCAGCCTGTCAGCGCAAAATGTAAGCACTGTTGGCTTTCTTCATTTTCATTTAAAGCAGGGAATTAATTTAAAAAAAATTTTTTTTGAGACAGAGTCTTGCTTTGTAACTCAGGCCGGAGGGAAGTGGTGTGATCCACGGCTCACTGCAGCCTTGACCTCTCAGACTCAGTTGATCCTCCCACCTCAGCCTCCCGAGTAGCTGGGACTACAGGCATGTGCCACCATATCCGGCTAAATGTTTTACTTTTTGTAGAGATAGAGTTTTGTCATTTTATCAAGGCTTGTATTGAACTCCTGGGCTCAAGCAATCCGCTTGCCTTGGCCTCCCAAAGTGCTGGGATTACGGGCCTGAGCCACCACACTTGGCCTAATTTAATGTTTTTAAATGTATTCAATGTAATACATAGAGTACAGAGAAAATCAGTTATATTAAAATGCAGTTATCAAGATATGTAACCATTTGTGATATAGGAATATATATGCTTCTTTGTTAACAAAGTAATTAACAAGGTGTAGTGCTGGTCTAACTACCATAACTCTGGATTATTGATGAACTTAAGCAATATTTAAATATACTTGTAATATTTGAATGTAATAGGAAAATATCTAATTCCTTTTGGTGACAAAGTCACAGATATTCCTACTTCTGTGATTTGTTGTCTACATTCGTGATGAAAGGAAATGCTACATTTCAATTCCAGTTAAGTGAAATTAGAGATGTCAGTGTTTTCTTATTCAAGTTCATAGAATGCTTCCTCTAAGGCCAGGACAGAGACAGAGAGGACAGTGTCTGGCTCGGGCAGAGGGTTAGGGTCTTCCAAGGCAAGTCCTTTCTCTTCCTTTTTTTTTTTGAGATGGAGTCTCACTCTGTTGCCCAGGCTGGAGTGCAGTGGTGCGATCTCGGCTCACTGCAACCTCCGCCTCCTGGGTTCAAGCGATTCGCCTGCCTCAGCCTCCTGAGTAGCAGCGACTATAGGTGTGTGCCACCATGCTCAGATAATTTTTGTATTTTTATTAGAGACGGGGTTTCACCATGTTGGCCAGGATTATCTCAATCTCCTGACCTCATGATCCGCCTGTCTCGGCCTGGCAAACTGCTGGGATTACAGGCACGAGCCACGGCACCCGGCCTGATCCTTTCTTTTAGATTGTAAAATACATATAACACAGCATTTCCCACCTCAGTCATTTCCAGGTGCACAGTTCAGCAGTGTGAAGTGTTAAGTATATTCACGTTGTGGTACACCCAGCTCCAGCTCTCTTCTCACCTTGCAAAACTGAAACTCCCTGTGCTTGAAAAAAAAAAACTCCCCTTTCTTGCTCCCCTAGGTCCCTGGCAATCACCATTCTACTTTGTGTTTCTGTGAATCTGTGTTAGGTACCTCATACAGTGTTTGCCCTTTTGTGACTGGTTTATTTCATGTATCATAATTTCCTCAAGATTCATCTATGGTAAAGCCTGTGTCAGAGCCTTCTTCCTGAATCATATTTGATTGTCCCTGCCATATTTTGTCCATCCATTCATCTGTCAATGGACGCTTGGATTGCTTCCAGCTTTTAGCTGTGGCGAACAATGCTGCTATGAACATGGAGGTACCGACCTCTCTTCCATAACCTGCTTCTGATTCTCTGGGTACACGTCCCGAAGCAGCACTGCTGGATAAGGCAGGTTCTTTTTTTTTTTTTTGAGACAGAGTTTCGCTTTTGTTGCCCAGGCTAGAATGCAGTGGCATGACCTCAACTCACTGCAACCTCCGCCTTCTGGGTTCAAGTGATTCTCCTACCTCATCCTCCCCAATAGCTAGGATTATAGGCACATGACACCATGCCTGGCTAATTTTTGTATTTTTGGTAGAGGCGGGATTTCACCATATTGGCCAGGCTGGTCTCGAACTCCTGACCTCAGGTGATCCTCCTGCCTTGGCCTTCCAAAGTGCTGGGATTACAGGGGTGAGCCACCGCACCCAGCCAGGCAGGTCCTTTTAATGTCACATAAGAGCTCAACTCAGCTTCGTGGAGTTCACTGTGCATTCAGGCCAAGGTTACAACTTAGGAGTTAAAACTCCTAAGCTTTGTGTCTGAGGGAAATAGAAGGATGCATTCTGTTTAAGTGTGTCACAAAGTCAGCTATGAAAGGGACCTCAGGGCTCCTTTTCCACACTGATGAGAAAACTGAGGCTCCACAGGTGAAGTGACTTACCCAACCTCACACAGCTCCTTAGAAACAGACCCAGGAGCGAACCTGAGCCGCTGAAGCTACCAAGTGCAGAGCAAGCATGGGGGTGGACCTGAACCAGCTGCAGACCCCAAGGCTTGTGGTGTCAGGTAACAAAGCAGAGGGTGGTGTGGCCCCCTGGGATGAGGAAGAGGAAGGGGCGATGCAGAAATTTTACTGCTGGGTGGAAACGCTCCTGCCCCTTCTCTGATGGAAACACAGTCACACAAGGACTGCTGCCCTGCAAGGTTTCCATGGAGGTGGCAGCTGCTGCTTTTTCCCTTTTCAAATGAGGGTAATGTGCAAAGAGTCCCATTCTTCAAACAACCTCCTCAAACCACCTTCTGTATGTGCCACGAAAATGCCAGTCCATGTTGACACCAGCTATGGGGACAGGGGGAGGGGAACTTCCAATCCATCTGTAGCTTGCACACCCACTTGGCTTTCACAGTGTTTCAAGTGGATGTTTATAGAGACACATGCTAACACAATTGTGCAAATCATTTCCTCCATGCATCCAGTGCAAAACGCAGGATAATTCTGAGTGTATGAATTCTTCTCTCATAAAATGGAAGATTAATTTGCTTATACACATTCCGTGAGCTGATTAAAAAGCTGGTTTTATACACATAGCTTTGGCTGATGCACAAATTAGACATTGAGAAATCAGATGCAAATGAGTAGTTTGCAGACACTTTTGAAATTATATAATCATTTCCCAGATCATGTGAACACCAAGAAACTGATTTAGAATAGATCTATTGAGGCAGCTAAAAGAAGGCTTCTGTAATGTTGACCAACTTCATTCTTCTCATCACATGTATCATTTATTTTTGTAAAGCATCTTTGCACTTTAGCTGTTGTTTGCTCATTTGTTTTGTATATATTCTGCTACAATATCTTTGGGATTATTGTTAAACTTTAGGATTTAATACATTTGGTAAACTGTTCCTTTTAATGCAGCCCCGGAGCAGAGTATACACAAAATGACAGCCACTGCAAAGGACCGCTTTTCTGTTCTTCAGGTTTCCCCTGGTTTCCAAAAATAGATTCAGTTTAAATATTTATTGAAATGCCACTAAATACAGGTGAGGCACCTTTCCACATTATCTCATTTAACCTTCTAAGACCTTGCAAGGCAGACAAAGCTGTCCAAAGATGAAACCCTGAAGGCTGAGGAAGCGGTGACTTGCCCAAGGCTCAGCTTTCTGAGTGTAAATCCACAAACCCACAAGTTTTCCATGATAACCACAGTGTTTCTCCTAATCTTAAAAACACAGTGGGATATTTCATCTGTGTGATCACAGGGACATTTTTCTGCCATTTAGAAGACAAGCCCATTATAAATCGTATGTTGATCAATGTGCATGGTGAGTACGTGACTTCCCGTAGCGTTGGAGAACATTTTTACTGACCATTTTGCTCATCCAGGCTGGAGTGCAGTGGCATGATCTCAGCTCACTGCAACCTCCACCTCCTGGGTTCAAGCGATTCTCCAGCCTCAGCCTCTCAAGTAGCTGGGATTACAGGCACCTGCCACCACGGCCAGCTAATTTTTGTATTTTTAGTAGAGACAGGGTTTCACCATGTTGGTCAGGCTGGTCTTGAACTCCTGGCCTCAGGTGATCTACCCGCCTTGGCCTCCCAAAGTGCTGGGATTACAGGTATGAGCCACTGCACCCAACCTCTCAATGTTTTTTGGCTGTGTAGTATGACCTACCCAGTTGACTTGCTAGCTCACCATAATCCCTTCTGGTCAAACTATGAGTGTGCATGGCAGACACCCACCAGCACGTGCCCCACCCGGATCCATGGCCACATCTGTCACGCAGCGGGCTGGCCGACGTTTTGGATATATCCCAAGAACATAAGAGGCCCTTTGGAAGAGGAACATCAGCAATTTGTTTGGACTTGCCACCTCCTTTCCTTAGAACAGTGGCCATCAGACTGTGTTCTGTGGAGCCTGCTACCCCTGAAAACCTGCACAAAATGGGGGTAAGGGGTCTATATACTCTCTCCCACTGACAGCTAGGTTAAGTGATAATAGTCCATTCCTGCTTCATTCTGTCTGATCAGAGATTTGGGTGGACTGGTACCTACAGCCTGGGTACTCAAACGGCTATAGCCCCCAAGCCCTGACCCCCTTTGTGTAAAAGCTCCACTTTGATCTTTTTAATATATGAGGTTCCCCATTAGACTTACTTGGTGGGGGGGAGTTAAGAACCACCGGTACTGAGTATCAAAATATTTTGTAGATATTAATACTTTCCAAGGCCAGGAGTGGTGGTTCACACCTGTAATCCCAGCACTTTGAGAGGCTGGGACGAGCAGATCATTTGAGGTCAGGAGTTCAAGACCAGCCTGGCCAACATGGTGAAACCATGTCTCTACTAAAAATTAAAAAAAAAAAAATGAGCTGGGCGTGGTGGTGGGTACCTGTATTCCCAGTTACTTGGGAGGCTAAGGAATGAGAATCCCTTGAACTCAGGAGGCAGAGGTTGCAGTGAAAAAAAACAAAAACAAAACTTTCCAGTGCCATGACACTTCTTCATTATTATCTGGGCATCAGCCACTTGGGTGTCTTTGCTGTACTGGTTACATAAGGAGAGAGTGAAGGAATGATATGGGCAAATGAGGAATTAGTGAAGAAGACTCCCCTTTGACACCTCCCACCAGTTCTGTTTTCCTTTTCTCCACTGAATGCTCTCTGCACCCTGCAGCCTCCTGGCCAGGCCAAGCATCTTCCCTCTGGCCTCTGTCCAGCTTTTCCTCAAGCCCAAGTGACAGAAGTGTTTCGTGTCCCTTGCAGGGCGCTGCTCTAGGAGGCTGCCCAGCCATCCCATCCTCCGTCCATCTCCTGGGCTGCAGGGAGGAGAAGGGAGCTCCTAGCTGTAGAGGAGGTGCAGCAGCAGTGGAAGGAGCAGGAGGTTTGCCTTGGCTGGAGCATGGTGAGTGCAGGGCTCTCCTGGCTCAGCCACCAGCTTCCTGTCAAGTGGAGTAAATGACTTTCTCTCCTGGGCCTCAGGGTCCTCACTTGAAAAACGTCAGCTGGACCAGAGGACCTGGAGGCCACATGCCTTGGACTTTAAAGTGCACAGACATCACCTGATATATTCCTTACAATGTGTATTCTGATGCAGTGGGTCTTAAGGAATAAATAATTCTGCACTTACTTATTTTTTAGAACTTAAGATATTTAATTTTGTTTCTTTAATAATGGCTAATATTTATTTTTTTAATTTCAACTGGTATTTTAGATACAGGGATTACATGTGTAGACTTGTTATGCAGGTTTATTGTGTGATGCTGAGGTTTGGGATAGAGATCCTGTCACCCTGGTAGTGAGCATAGTACCCAAAAGGTAGTTTGTCAATCCACACTCCTTCCCTCCCACTTCTAGTAGCCCACAGTGTCTACTGTTCCCATGTTTATGTGCATGTGTGCTCACTGTTTAGCTCCTACTTATAAGTGAGAACATGCAGTATTTGGTTTTCTGTTCCTGTGTTATTTCACTTAAGATTATGGCCGCCAACTACATCTATGTTCCTGCAAAGGACATAATTTTGTGGTTTTTTAATGGCTGCATATTATTCCATGGTATATATGTACCACAGTTTCTTTATCCAGTCCACCATTTATGGGCACCAAGGTTAATTCCATGCCTTAGCTACTATGAATAACACGACAAAGAACATATGAATGCATGCGTCATTCTGGTAGAATGATTTACTTTCCTTTGGGTGTATACCCAGTAATGGGATTGTTGGGTGGAGTGATAGTTCTGTTTCAAATTCTGTTCTTTGAGAAATCTCCAAACTGCTTTCCACAGTGGCAGAACTAATGTACATTCCCACCAACAGTGATAAATGTTCTCTTTTCTCCTCAGCCTTGCCAGCATCTGTTGTTTTTTGACTTTTTTGTAATAGCTATTCTGACCAGTGTGAGATGGCATCTCATTGTGGTTTTGATTTGCATTTCTCTGATGATTAGTGATGGTAAGCATTTTTTTTTTTTTCATGTTTGGTTGGCTGCTTGTATGTCTTCTTTTGAGAAGTGTCTGTTCATATCCTTTGCTCATTTTTTAATGGGGCTATTTGTTTTCTGCTTGTTGATTTGTTTAAGCTCCCACTCTCACCATTCCTGTACAACATAGTACTGGAAGTCCTAGCCAAAGCAATCAGGCAAGAGAAAGAAATAAAAGGCATCCAAATAGAAAAAGAAGAAGGCGGATTATCTGTCTTCATTGATCATACCACTGATCATTCATTATACATAAAAAACTCTAAAGGCTCTGCCAAAAGGCTTTTCTTTTTTCAAAAGGATATAAAATCAATACACAAAAATCAGTAGCATTTTTATACACCAGTAACATCTAGGCTGGGAGTCAAATCAAGAACACAATTCCATTTACAACAGCCACAAAGAGAATGAAATATCCAGGAATATAGCTAGCCAAGGAGGTGAAATATTTCTACAAGGAGAACTATAAAGCACTGCTGAAGGAAATCAGAGATGGTACAAATAAATGAAAAAACATTCCATGCTCATGGATTGGAAAAATCAATATAATTTAAGTGCCCATACTGCCCAAAGCAATATATAGATTTAATGCTACTCCTATCAAACTACCAATGTCATTTTTCACAGAATTTGAAAAAACTATTCTAAAATTCATATAGAACCAAAAAAGAGCTAAATAGCCAAAGCAATCCTAAGTAAAAAGAACAAAATTAGAGGCATCACATTATCTGACTTCAAACTATACCGTAAGGCTACAGTAACCAAAACATCAGGGTACTGGTGCAAAACAGACACATAGACCAACAGAATAGAATGGAAAACTCAGAAATAAAGCTTCACACCTACAACCATCTTATCTTTGACAAGGGTGACAAAAACAAGCAATGGGGAAAGAAATCTCCATTCAATAAATGATGTTGGGATAACTGGCTAGCCTTATGCAGAATAATGAAATTAGACCCCTACCTTTCACCATATACAAAAGTTAACTCAAGATGGATTAGAGATTTAAATGTAAGATCTCAAACTATAAAAATCCTAGAAGAAAACCTAGGAAGGCCGGGCGCGGTGGCTCATGCCTGTAATCCTAGCACTTTGGGAAGCCAAGGTGGGTGGATCACCTGAGGTCAGGAGTTTGTGACCAGCCTGGCCAACACGGTGAAACCCCATCTCTACTAAAAATACAAAAACTAGCTGGGGGTGGTGGCAGGTGCCTATAATCCCAGCTACTTGGGAGGCTGAGGCAGGAGAATCGCTTGAACCCGGGAGGCAGAAGTTTCAGTGAGCTAAGACCATGCCATTGCATTCCACCCTGGGCAGCAAGAGTGAAACTCTGATGGAAAGAAAGAAAGAAAGAAAGAAAGAAAGAAAGAAAGAAAGAAAGAAAGAAAGAAAGAAAGAAAGAAAGAAAGAAAGAAAGAAAGAAAAAGAAAGAAAGAAAGAAAGAAAGGAGGGAGGGAGGGAGGGAGGGAGGGAGGGAGGGAGGGAGGGAGGGAGGGAGGGAAGGAGGGAAGGAAGGAAAGAAGGAAGGAAGGAAGGAAAGAAGGAAGGAAAGAAGGAAGGAAACCAAGGAAACAAGGAAGGAAACCAAGGAAAGAAGGAAGGAAACCGAGGAAATACCCTTCTCAATATCAGTGTTGGCAAAGAATTTTTGACTAAGTCCCCAAAAGAAATTGCAACAAAAACAATAATTGACAATTGGGATCTAATTAAACTGAAGAGCTTCTGCATAGCAAAAGAAACTATGGGCAGAGTAAATAGACAGCCCACAGAATGGGAGAAAATACACTCAAACTATGCATCTGATGAAAGACCAACATTCAGAATCCATAAGGAGATTCTGCATTTCCAACAGGTTCCAGGAACAGGTCCGCCGCTCTTGCATGGAGAAGCCAGTCTGGAGGCACCAGGCAGAATGATACGGGAATGGGCTGATCAGGCAGAATGATGTGGGAATGGGCTCTTGTAACTTACACAGCTGTCATTGGAAAGGTTTCTTTTCTGTGTTCTAATCATTGCTATTCAATTTCTCTCTAAACTGTTTTAGACCATAGCCCTGTTTGAGGAAGCCTACTGTATTTGTGAAAACCAAAGTAGCTCCCAGAAATTTCATAGAAACGAACACAATCCTTGCTTCTTTCCCTCTGAGATCCAAAGGCCCTGGTTGTACATTTCGCCACACTGCCTGCTTAGTTATTAGAAGCAGAAAGTCATTCCCAGGTTCATAGAGTAAAACGTCCTTGCTGGGGTGCGGTGGGTGTCTCACCAGTTATCTTTCCTCAGACCTGGAGTAGAGTCTCGTGGTCCATGACTGCTGGAAGCTCACCTGTCTTCTGCCTTGACAGCAGCCTGGGCTCAGCCTGGGCTCGTGCTTCCTGGAAGTGATGTTAGGCTCAATCAGCCTTATGCTTGATGAGTTTGATGAGGTCCTGCGTGGCAAGACCTGGGTGCTACACCTGCTGATGGGTCTTTTTTATGGATGAGGAAACAGAAGCTTACAGCTAGCCTCAAGCCACCCCAAAGTCAATGGCAGAGGTAAGAGGAGGACAAGATGTCAGCTCCATCACCCTCTCCAGAGAACCCCTAAACCTAACACAAAGAGAAGGTTGCATACACCGGTCCACTTGGTTCAAATTCTGGCTCTGCCGTGGTTAGCTCTGTGATTTGGGGTGAATTCATTCTCTTATTCAGGCCTCGGTTTCCTCATGTGTAAAATGGAGCCACTAAAAACGTCTCCTGCCTGCAGAATTATGATGATGTTTCCAGGAATTTGCCCCATCTGCCATATTATTAGCGACATGAATAACTTTAATTTATGCACATGCAATTACAATGTTTAATGTCTTTTTACACTTGCCTTCGAACTCAAAGTACATCTAACTGAATTTAAATATGCTCTCTGCCATCTTATTTTTCAAGATATATGCATTGGTATCCTGGCTAAAGCGGTGAAACCCCGTCTCTACTAAAAATACAAAAAATTAGCCGGGCGTGGTGGCGGGCGCCTATAGTCCCAGCTACTCAGGAGGCTGAGGCAGGAGAATGGCGTGAACCTGGGAGGTGGAGCTTGCAGTGAGCCGAGATTGCGCCACTGCACTCCAGCCTGGGCGACAGAGCGAGACTCCATCTCCAAAAACAAAACAAAACAAAAAAAACAACACATGCATTGGTGGGGGGGTTAGGCTTAGCATAAAAATGGGGCCAGTCAACCAATCAACACATATTTGTTGAGTCCTGCTCTGTGTCAGGTGGTATTTGGGGAGACAGGTATGTATTTGGGGAGCATGACGCTAGAGATTCAGGATGCCGTGGTAAAGGAAGCAGAAAGGTCACTTCCTTTTCAGAGCTGCCGGGGTGGACAGAGAGTAAGTGAATACTTTCTCATCACTAATTAACTAACTTCAAGGGTGCGCTCCCGTGCACATGAGGTAAGTCACACTTGACGTTGGCTTCAGTGTCTGCACCCCAAGGGTCTGGAGCCAGATTTCCGTTTTCCTTTCTCTCAGATTCATGCGTTTATTACTCCGTGGCACCTGAGCTTCCCTTTGACTCTGAGCTTCACGGGCATGATGAGCTGGAGTTGCAGGGACAGGTTTGAAGAGCAGAAGCTGGTCAGATTTTGGCAAGTGATAGGAGTTTTTGTTTGTTCATGTGTTTTTTAGAGTCAGGGTCTTGCTCTGTCACCCAGGCTGGAATGCAGTGGTATGATCGTGGCTCACTGCAACTTTGAATTCCCGGGCTCAAGCCATCCTCCTGCCTCAACCTCCCGAGTGACTAGGACTACAGGCGTATAACGCCACGCCCTGCTAATTTTGAAAAAGGAAATTTTGTAGAGATGGGGGAGTCTCACTACATTGCCCAAGCTGGTCTCAAACTCCTGACCTTAAGCAAACTTCCCTCCTTGGCCTCCAAAAGGGCTGGGAGTACAGGCATGAGCCACTGCACCCAGCCTTGTTTGTCTTGAAGAGAGGGAATAAATGTTTGCAGAAGAATAAAGTTAAAACTCTTAGGTGATTAAAGGTAGAGTTTCAAGGCTCTCTGGGAAGAAATGGGAGGAGGAGAGGATACCCAGTAATGGGTAGTCAGGTCTAAAACCTAGAGGCAGAAACAATAAGACTAATGGGAATCTTCGTTAAATTTTACTATATGGCACATGATCTATTTTAAACCACTATGTGACATTCTTTTCTTTCTATAGGAAATCCATAAAATCTACATTACTTGCACATGCATTGGACCTGGATGTGGACCTTTCAGTTTGAATGGAAGGAGTGCTGGGGCTGAGTGGGGGAGTGAGGGACAATACTCCTAGGCTCCAGCCTCCCAGGGTACAGGTGTGCGGGTTGGGTCAGAGCAGGGTTCCTAGTCTTGCCCTGCCTGTTCAAGCAGCTTCACCCACCAGTTCTGGTCTCAAGGGTACCACTTTTGCTCCCTGGAGGAATCCCTATGGCCAAAGTGTAGACCCACTGGGAACTGTCCAGCACTGCAGAGCATAAGACGTGGGTGAGGGGCATATTGGCAGGGAGACCATCTTTTTTCCATCTTGCCTTGAAACAGAGAGCCCCTGGCCAGTCGTGGACTGTTTGGTCATGGCGCTAGAAGCGGGTGAGGACTGACCTTGGGGCAGTTTGGAACAGGTGATGCAAAGGGAGCCAACCTTTGTGAAGCTTGCTCCAATCAATGCTCAGCTATCGCGTCACCTGTCTCCAAGGTGCTGGCGACGTCAGGAGGCCAATGATGCTCTTAGAGATTCTCTAAAGCAAACAAGCCCATCTTCATTATGCTACTCCAGGATCCTGGGGAAGCTGGCAAGGTCCTGATGGTGGTGTCAGGTCACCTTAAGATCCGAGCAGACTGGAGGTGCAGGAACCTGACAGGTGATTGTTAAGTGACAGATTTAGGTCTAGAATGCCACTGCCTCATTCTCACTGTGCTTCAGCTGCGCTCATATCCAGTGATTGTCAATTACAAACAAACCAGGTTGGAATCAGTCTGCTGGTCTCAACGTGGAAATCAAACTTCCCCACCTCTCTGTTTTAATGACTTCCCCCCAAACTCTGTTAAAGGTGCAGAGCTCATGTTCCCTCTTCTGATATCACGCAGGCTTTTCTGCAGAGAAGAGGCTAGTGGAGTGGTATGTCTGTGGACAAGCTGGGCTCAGATGGTCCAGGAGCTTCCCTGGTGGGCAGGGCTACCGCTATGGGCTGAATTGTGTTCCCCCACCCCAGTGCATATGTTGGAGCGCTCACACCCAATCTGGTTGTTTTTGGAGATAGGGCTTTCAGGAATTTCTTAAGGTTAAATGTGGGCATAAGAATATGGTCCTAATCCGATAGAGTTGGTGGCCTTAGAGAAGATCTTGTTCTCTCTGTCAAGTGCACGCTCCAAGAAAATGCCATGTGAAGACATAGCAAGAAAGTGGTCATTTGCAAACCAAGAACAGAGTCCTTATCAGAACCCAATCATGCTGGCACCCTGATCTTGGACTTCCAGCCTCCAGAACCGTGAGAAATAAATTTCAGTTTCTTAAGTCCATAGTATTTTGTTATAGCAGCCCCAGCTGACCAAAACAGCTACTGTCTTCCTGGCTTCCTGGCTCTATTCTTGTCTGAGCAATTCCTCCCAGCAACTCATAGGCACAAAACACCATTATAACCCAGCTGGAAAGCAATGTGGCAACATGTTGCAGAAATGTTTGTGCCTTTGGCCTTGTCATTCCAGTCCTGAGTATTTTTAGGAAGCAATTTAACAGCAGGAAAAAACTGTACATTGAAGATGCTCCCTGGAATGATACCTTTCAGGTCATCAAATCAGAAGTATTTGACAATATAGAACTATCCAAAACAGGCAACGCTGTGTCAACTTGGTAAAATGTGGTACAGTAAGACTACAAGTAGGAGGGTTATATAGAGATGTAAAATGTATATATGTATTTCACAGCAAGTTTCGCTCTTGTCGTCCAGGCTGGAGTGCAGTGGCATGATCTCTGCTCACTGCAACCTCCACCTCCTGGGTTCAAGTGATTCTCCTCCCTCAGACTTCCGAGAAGCTGGGATTATAGGCACCTGCCACCACACCTGGCTAATTTCTTTTTTTTTTTTGAGATGGAGTCTTGCCCTGTCACCCAGGCTGGAGTACAGTGGCGCAATCTCGGCTCACTGCAAGCTCTGCCTCCCAGGTTCACGCCATTCTCCTGCCTCAGCCTCCTGAGTAGCTGGGACTACAGGTGCCTGTCACCACGCCTGGCTAATTTTTTGTATTTTTAGTAGAGACAGGGTTTCACCATGTTAGCCAGGATGGTCTCGATCTCCTGACCTCGTGATCTGCCAGCCTCAGCCTCCCAAAGTGCTGAGATTACAGGCATGAGCCTCCGCGCCCGGCTACACCCGGCTAATTTTTGTATTTGTGGTAGAGATGGGGTTTCACCTTGTTGGCCAGGCTGGTCTCGAACTCCCTACCTCAAGTGATCCGTCCACCTCAGCCTCCCAAACTGCTGGGATTACAAGCGTGAGCCACCACACCTGGCTGAAAATAGATTTTATAGTATATAGTTTAAAAAGGCAAAATGCTACAACTTGCGAGTGTTTTAATTAGAAATATGAAAAAATGTACCCATGCATAGGAAAATAGGAAGAAAATATGCCAATTAATTAACTTAAGGTGGTGGGATGTTAGGGAATTTAAACAATTTTTCCTTATGCTTGAAGTTTCGTTGTTTCTACAGAGAACAAAACAAGGCTTATGCTTGTCAGCCTGCATCCTCAGCAGAGCCTGTTTTTCTCCTCCGGCTAAGAGTTTCCAGACCCACAAGAGGCCTTTGATGCCAGTCCCATGGGGCTCTATTTTATAATGGAAGAGATCATCCACTTGTCACAGGAACTGCATCCTACACAGCAGTGTAAACCGTCACCGCAGTCCCCCGACAGCCTTCTCTGCACCTTGCCATTAACCTCGCACCTGAGCTCACCTCTGGTTAATAGAAAAACCTACATAAAGCCCGGAGCCAAGACTAACTTCAATTTTCCACAGCTTTACACTGGCCAGCCATTTCTCACACTGGGGTGTCACATGATTTGCTTCTCACGACAAAATTCCCTGGAACCAGATCCTTCTCTGAGTCAGAGCTGAGTCCTCAAGCTGAGCTGAGTATGGGGTAGCAGGAGGGAGGTGATACCCGGCCTGGCCATTTTTGACATTGAGACATCAGGAGCGGGACTGCCTCCACTTCCCTTCCCAGTGACGGGCAGGAGCATCTCCTGCTTCCGTGTGTGCCGGGGCAGAGTCCATCTCACAGTCCTTAGACTCGTAAGGTCTCTTTATCTACATTACTCAGGTGCACGCTGTCCTTTGGAATTAAATTTACACAAGAAGTGATATTCTCCATTGATACAGCACCTTTATTCAACTTTTGGATCTGTTTTCTTTTCAATGTAAACAAATGAATATACGGCAACAAAACAAAAACAAAACAAAACCCCAAAACACAAAATGATCTAAAGAAAAAAACCAAAACTATGTCCCTGCCCACCAGTTCTACTAATTGGGAGTAATTATTGGCAAATTCCTATGTATCCTCGGGTCTATCATGTTTGCCTCTGAGCAGAATCTGTATGAATATTCTGTATCCTTTGAAAACAAAACAGGACCAAGTTAGGATCATACTATGCTTTGTTCTAGCCTCATGTTTTTCACTTAATTATGTATCTTGGGGATCTTATCAGCACATATATACTTTTAATTTTTTATTTTTGTGGGTACATGGTAGATGTACATGTTTATGGGCTACATGGGATGTTTAGAAAGAGGCATGTAATGTGTAATAATCACATTGTGGGGAATGAGGTATCTATCCCCTCAAGTATTTATCCTTTGTATCATAAACAATCCAATTACACTCTTTTTTTTTTTTTTTTTTTTTTTTTGAGACGGAGTCTTGCTCTGTCACCCAGGCTGGAGTACAGTGGCCGGATCTCAGCTCACTGCAAGCTCCACCTCCCAGGTTCACGCCATTCTCCTGCCTCAGCCTCCCGAGTAGCTGGGACTACAGGCGCCCGCCACCTCGCCCAGCTAGTTTTTTGTATTTTTAGTAGAGACAGGGTTTCACCGTGTTAGCCAGAATGGTCTCGATCTCCTGACCTCGTGATCCGCCCGTCTCAGCCTCCCAAAGTGCTGGGATTACAGGCTTGAGCCACCGCGCCCGGCCCAATTACACTCTTAATTATTCTAAAATATACAACTAAATTATTATTGACTATGGTCACCTCATTGCAACACTTTTTTTTTTTTTTTTTTTTTGAGACGGAGTCTCACTCTGTCACCAAGCTGGAGTGCAATGGCGCGATCTCGGCTCACTGCAACCTCCGATTCCCTGGTTCAAGCGATTCTCCTGCCTCGGTTTCCCGAGTAGCTGGGATCACAGGCACGCGCCACTATGCCCAGCTAATTTTTGTATTTTTAGTAGAGACGAGGTTTCACCATGTTGACCAGGCTGGTCTCAATCTTCTGACCTCGTGATCCATCTGCCTTGGCCTCCCAAAGTGTTGGGAGCCACTGTGCCCAGCCAACACATATATTTTAATGGGTGCATAGTATCTTACTTAGAGCTGTAGCATAATTTATTTACATAGACCCTTTAATAGACATTTCAGGGATTTTTCTTTTTTTTTTTTAAATAACAAACGCAGCTGCAAGTGAGCATTTTGTACACATACTTTGTGCACATTTGGAAGTATATTTGTAGATTTGTAGGGTTTTTTTATTTTTTATTTTTAGATAGGGTCTGGCTCTGTTACCCAGGCTGAAATGTGGTAGTATAATCATGATTCACTACAGCCTCCACATCCTGGACTTAAGCAAGCCTTCCTCCTTAGCCTCCTGAGTAACTGAGACCACAGGCACGTACCACCAAGCCCGGCTTATTTTTTGTAGAGATTAGGTCTCACTATGTTGCCGAGGCTGGTCTTGAACTTCTGGCGGAGTTGAAGCCAGGAGTTCGAGACCAGCCTGGGCAACATAGTGAGAAGCCTGCCTCAGTCTCCCAAAGTGCTGGGATTACCTGTGTGAGCCACTGTGCCCGGCCTGGTAAAATTTTAGTGATGGACATACTGGGTCAAAGGTAACATGCATTTAAAACGTTGATTTCTGCTGACAAACTCAATACACTGACGTAGTTTATTCTTCTACCATCAACGTGTGACCCTACCAGATTTTCCACATTCTAGCAAATGATGCATGCAAACTGTTTAATTTTCCCAATGATAGTTGAAAAGTGGTCTCTTCCATTATTTAATGATGATACCATCATTATTTAATTTGTGTTTTCTTAATTCTGGGGTTAAGCATCCTCTAAAGTATTTGTTGGCTGTTTATATCTTTTTAGTTCAATGAAATGCCCTGTTCTTGACACAGTTTTTTCTCTTGGGCTTTTGTCCTTCTATTATTATTTTATTAAGGAAGTTAGCCCTTTATCTGCTTGTAGGTTATAAATCTTCTGGTTTTTTTTTTTTTTTTTAACCATTTGAAGCCTGTTTACTAGATTATTTTTCAACAGAGGACATTTTAAATTTTTATTTAGCAATTTGAACAATTGTTCTCTAGTTTTTAGGTTCTTGCATTGGTTTTTAGGTTTTGCATTGATTTATCTCCATTCCAAGATTTTAAAATCCATGTTTTGTTTTCTTCTAGTGCTTTAATAAGACACATTTTTAGGCCAGGCACGGTGGCTCACTCCAGTAATCCCAGCACTTTGGGAGGCCGAGGCTGGTGGATCACGAGTTCAGGAGTTTGAAACCAGCCTGGCCAACATGGTGAAACCCTGTCTCTACTAAAAATACAAAAATTAGCTGGGCATGGTGGTGCGTACCTGTAGTCCCAGCCACTCGGGAGGCTGAGGCAGGAGAATCACTTGAACCCAGGAGGTGGAGGTTGCAGGCAGCCGAGATCGCGCCACTGTACTCCAGCCTGGCAAGAGAGCGAGACTGTATCTCAATAATAATAATAATGATAATAATGTACGTTTTTACATTTAAATCTTTGAACAATCCAGAGCAGCTTCATTCAGTAGAACCTCCTGTGTTAATGGAAATGTTCTGTGTTGTCCAATATGGCAGCCACTGGCCCCATGTGGCTCTTGAGCACATGAATTGTGGCTAATGCAACTGAATATAAATTTTTACCATTATTTGATTTAAATTAATTTAACTTTAAAGAGCTCCAGGTGACTGGTGGCTACATTATTGCAGCCTGCACATCTAGAGTTTATTCTGGTCTTAAGATTGCAGTAAGAGCCAGGTGCGGTGGCTCATGCTGGTAATCCCAGCACTTTGGGAGGCTGAGGTGGGTGGATCCCTTGAACTCAGGAGTTCGAGACCAGTTTGGGCAATATAGTGCCCAATATGGTTCTCCAAGAGAACCCTCTGTTGAGGCTGCTGGTGCCTGTGCCTCACTCCACCTAACAGTGGCTGAGCTGCAGAAGTGCAGGCCATTCTGATGCACCGGGATGGAGTGTAGATGGGAGTGCTTGGGAGAACTGGAGCCTGCTCCCCAGCGGAGGACTCTGACAGTGGGAGCTGGCTGGGGCACCTGTGATAGATGGCAGAGCTGGGGGAGTGGACTGCTGTACAGTTGCACAGACCCCCAACATTTTTGTATCTCTACAAAAAATACAAAATGAGCCAGGCATGGTGGTGTGCACCTATAATCCCAGCTACCCAGGAGGCTAAGATGGGAGAATTGCTTGAACCCAGGAGGCGGAGGTTGCAATGAGCTGAGATCTCACTACTGTGCTCCAGCCTGGGCAACAGAGACTCTGTCTCAAAAATTAAATAAATTAAAAAATAAAAATAAAAAAATTGCAGTAGGGGCAGGGCAAGATGTCTCATGCCTGTAATCCCTGCACTTTGGGAGGCTGAGGTGGGTGGATCACTTGAGGTCAGGAGTTTGCAGTCAACCTGGCCAACACGGTAAAAACCTTGTCTCTACTAAAAATACAAAAATTAGCCATGCATGGTAGTGCATGCTTGTAATCCCAGCTACTTGGGAAGCTGAGGCAGAAGAATCACTTGAACCAGGAGGCGGAGTTTGCAGTGAACTGAGATGGAGCCATTGAACTCCAGCCTGGAAGAAAGAGCGAGACTGTCTCAAAATAATAACAACAACAACAATAATAATAATAATAATTGCAGTATGGATCACTTCCCCACCCCCACTCGCTGATACCAGTTGTCCCAATGTCATGCACAGAACCTTGCTTTTGCCCTAGATGTGAAGTGTCCCCATTGCCATATGCTCAATTCCCATGTATATTTGAGTCTATTTCTGGATACTCTGCTTAGTTTCATTGATTTTAGGGAAACTTTATATCTTTATGAGAGCTTTCAGAGAGCTTCTCTACTTCACAGTATCTCAGAGCCTTAGGATTGCTTAACAGAAGCATCTGTTGGCTAACCTTAGCATAGAAGATGGCAATTTTTTCTTTGTTAGTTCCCATTCTATTTTTTGACAATAATATTAAACCTGAACTAACAATGATGGCAAAGAACATGGAAAAACAGCCGAAGGGTTGACACGTGGGATTTTTAAAGAACTAAACACACACACACATGCACACACACACATATTTTTCCAAAGTTTTCGTGGGGAGCCAGTTTCAGGTAAATGGGGCTAGGCGAGGTCAGTTTCAGCATCTTCATGTACATGTCTCTGGGCCCTTCCATCCCAAACAGCAGTTATTCCTCACTCATCCTGAGCCTCCCACACCTGCCCTCCCCTCCTCACTCAGGAAAGGACCGAGCCAAAGTCCTCTCACAGGAAAGCCCAACGGGTCCTTCTCAGAGGGATGAGCATTTCGAAGGGGAGAAGATCCCTGACTTTATAAGAATAATAATGACAAATTGCTGGGGAATTTCTGGTACAACCATTCAGAAGAGACCAATAGTTGGGGATGTTAAGTCACCTTCTTGTCTGCTAAGAAACTTGATTTCTTAGATTTGTAAGATTTGTTGGCTGGGTGCGGTGGCTCACGCCTGTAATCCCAGCACTTTGGGAGGCTGAGGCAGGTGGGTCACCTAAGGTCAGGAGTTCGAGACCAGCCTGGCCAACATGGTGAAACTCCGTCTATACTAAAAATGCAAAAATTAGCTGGGTGTGGTGGCGTGTGCCTGTAATCCCAGCTACTTGGGAGGCTGAGGCAGGAAAATCACTTGAACCCGGGAGGTAGAGGTTACAGTGAGCTGAGATGGTGCCTCTATACTCCAGCCTGGGCAACAGAGCAAGACTTGTCTCAAAAAAGAAAAAAAAAATTTTTTTGTCAAGTGGGTAAATGCCAAGGAGGAGCCATAAGGAACAGTCTTGACTCCCAGCTGTCATTCTTCTTTACTTTTCCAATCCTGCTCCATTGTTTCTCCCTTTCTGGCCATCTCAGCTATCATAGCCTCATTTAGGTGATGCCAATTCCCTTCCCAAGATTAAATGATTGAGGGCAGCCTAATACCGAGACTTCCACCTCGTCTAGGTGCCGAACCCCACCATGGGAGAGAGGGTGCCTCTGCTCTTCCTTCTCCCATCCTTTCCTGTCTGTGTCTTCTGGGGTCAGGGCAGGCAGAGAAGGGCTTAGCAGAAAGGAGCAAAAGTTATTAGACTTTGAGGGTGTTCTTTGTAGTTCTTTCTTGGCTCTCAAAGCCCTTGGCCATGGCACATGTCCAAGTGCTGGCTCTCTTGTCACACTCAAGATATCAGCTCTTAGGAGGGCCTGTGCTCTAACTTACTGCAGCTCTGCTCAACTCCTGCCCCAGGGTCCAGCCCACAGCTTCTTACAGCTGAGGACCCTATGCCCTTGAAGGCTGCCTTTCTGGGTGGGTTCCCATAATGTCAACTCTAGTCAGTCTATCTTCTCAGCATCTACTTGCCACTCCCCTCCCAAAGAAAAAACTCATACGTTCATACCAGACCCAATGTTGGGGGTCTGTGCAATTGTACAGTGGCCCACTCCACCAGCCCTGCCATCTATCACAGTTGCCCCAGCCAGCTCCCACTGTCAGAGTCCTCCGCTGGGGAGCAGGCTCCAGTTCTCCCAAGCACTCCCATCTACACTCCATCCCAGTGCATCAGAATGGCCTGCACTTCTGCAGCTCAGCCACTGTTAGGTGGAGTGAGGCACAGGCACCAGCAGCCTCAACAGAGGGTTCTCTTGGAGGCATCTGGGGTTTGAGGTGGGAGTAGCGGGAAAACACTTCAGTGCCCTCTGCCACCTCAGTTGGACTCCTCTCCATTTCTTCCTCAATTCCTACCAGCGATCTCCAGTAAACTCCAGTCTTTCTAAAGATAGCTTGCTGATGGGAGTGGATTTGAGTACTGCAAAACCTACCTGGTCCACTCAGGATAAATTCTATGGGGATGTGTCTTGTCTTGTCTTGTCTTTTCTTTCTCTCTCTCTCTCTCTTTCTTTTTTGAGATGGAGTTTTGCTCTTGTCGCCCACGCTGGAGTGCAGTGGTGCGATCTCAGCTCACTGCAACCTCCATCTCCCAGATTCAAGTGATTCTTCTGCCTCAACCTCCCAAGTAGCTGGGATTACAGGCATGCACCACCAAACCCAGATAATTTTGTATTTTTAGTAGAGATGGGGTTTCACCATGTTGGTCAGGCTGGTCTCGAACTCCTGACCTCAGGTGATCCACCCACCTCAGCCTCCCGAAATCCTGGGATTACAGGCATGAACCACCGCGCCTGGAAGGGGTGTGTCTTGAAGCTGGACTTTAGAACCCGAAGTTATTTTAGAACGAAATGCTAGAACAACAGTTAGCAAAACAAAAAGAGAAAAGTTTTTAAGTTGGTAGGTATTCAGATTCATTTTGAAGTTCTTTCTTTACATTTGCACTGCCACTGGGAAGGTTTTTTCTCCTCTTTGGCAAAAGTAGGCTTCGTGTTATCCATTCCAGCTCGCTGTGTGCAGCAAGCACGTGACAGGCATCCTACCTGGCTGCGGCTGCAGCTGTAGCTGAGCAGAGTCAACCCGTGGAATCCAGGTATGGGCAGCAGAGATGGCCCCATGATGCTTGGCACAGCTATAAGCTCTCCCAATGGGAACAGGTGGAAATTGTGCTAAGTTCAGATAAGAGGTATCTAATTAATAAGAAATTTAAAGAAGACCCAGTTTGTGCCCCACAGTGAGTAGTCTCCTTATACAAATGCCATAGACCAGCAGATTCAGGGAACCTCGTGGCCACAATGGGCCTAACTGTCCTTTACGGAAGCATAGCTGAGCATAGCTGAGAATCAGAAACCGGCTTTGGGAAATAGATATCGGCCAGTTAGTTCCACATTCATTTTCAATTGCTTGTGAACTGAGACATTTTCCTCACAAATAAAACACAAAAGGTAATTTTCCTCTGCTGACATTGAATTTTGAAAATCAGGCTGGATGTGTTGGCTCATGGCTGTAATCCCAGCACTTTGGGAGGCCAAGGCGGGATGATTGCTTGAGCCCAGGAATTTGAGACCAGCCTGGGCAACATAGCGAGATTTTGTCTCTACAAAAAAAGTTTTTTTTTAATTAGCTGGATGCTGTAGTGTACAACTATGGGCCCAGCTACTCAGGAGGCTGAGGTGAGAGGATTGCTTCAGCCCAGAGGGTCAAGGCTGCAGTGAGCCATGATTGCACCACTGCTCTCCAGCCTGGGCAACAGAACAAGATCCTGTCTCAAAAATAAAACAAAACAAAAACAAACAAACAAAAAACAACAACAAAAGAAAATCATGCTGGCCAGGCGTGATGGCTCACGCCTGTAATCCCAGCACTTTGGGAGTCTGAGGCTGGCGGATCATGAGGTCAGGAGATCGAGACCATCCTGGCTAACATGGTGAAACCCCGTCTCTACTAAAAAATATGAAAAACTAGCCCGGCGAGGTGGTGGGCGCCTGTAGTCCCAGCTACTCGGGAGGCTGAGGCAGGAGAATGGTGTGAACATGGGAGGTGGAGCTTGCAGTGAGCCGAGATCATGCCACTGCAGTCCAGCCTGGGCGACAGAGTGAGACTCCATTTCAAAAAAAAAAAAAAAAAAAAAATCATGCTGAAGGCCTTTTGTTTTGTATTTAAGTCCTAGAAATATAAATCGGTAGCCAGAGCTGTCTTGAGCGCCTTGTCAATGCCGAATGCATGAGCAGGGCATGCATTCCGCTCATGCATCTGCTTCTCTAAGTCCATGAGCATCCTCATTTTCTCTCAAGGGGAACCATTGTTTTGTTCAACCCACATCCGTTGAGCAGCATTGATAACCAGCTCCTCAATGAGTAGAGGCAAGGGAGGGAAGAATCAGGATGTGGGTTATAATCCTGGTGCTGGGTCCGGCTCTGAACCTTTCCATATGAGTCTTCTCGGGCTGCTCTCACAAAGCCCCGCAAACTGGGTGACTTAAAACAACAGAAATTCACTCTCCGGCAGTCATGAGGCCAGAAGTCCAACAGCATAGGTGGCAGCAGGGTGGGTTCCTTCTTGGGGAGCCCAGAGGTTGAATCTCTCCCATGCTTCTCTCCTGGCTTTGCTGGGAGTCTTTGGCGTTCCTTGGTTCATGGACACATCGCTCCAGTCTCTGCCCCTGTACATGCACAGCATGCTCCCTGTGTCTGTCTCTGTGTCTCTTCTTTTTATAAGGACATCATTCGTATTGCATTAAGGGCCCACCCTACACCAGTAACACCTCATCTTAACTTCACATCTTAATGACATCCACAAAGACCCTATTTCCAATTCAAGTTGTATTCACAGGTTTAGGACTTCAACCTCTTGTTTTGGGGGACACAATTCAACACCTTCCAACCTGGCTTCTGCTGTTGGGATATTTACTGTGAGAGTCACGAGGAAGAGCTCTGCAGTCCTGGTGACATCTAGCTAGCCCACACTACCTCTTCCCCAGTGCCTTGAGGAGCAGCCCTTGGCTACTGACGGCAGACCAATGATTGTAATTCGTGTTCTTCATTCGGTCACACAAAACCCAAACTAATGCACAAAAAGTGAATGTAGTGGGTCACAGTTAGTAATAGAGCTGGTACAATCTTTGAAAAATCTCTTCTCCACAACTCTCAGATTCTTCCTAACCATTAGCCTTTGGTCTAACTGAATTTTCCTACTTGTTCTCTTGCTCTACTTATTTCCTTCTGAGATCGCAAATGAATCACCTCGTGAAAGTACACACTTGTCACACTTCTTTTGAATTCTGATCCCTTTAATTCTGATCCTTTGATCCTTTGTCACTGACACCCATCCTGTTTCCTGTGCTAACAGACCAACAGCTTTGCTCTTATCTTCACCCCCTGGCGGCATGACTCTGAGTTGTGTCCCTAGATAGCATGTAATTTCCACCAGTGTTTATGGAACATTCTATCTAGCCCATCTCCTCTGCTGACTCATCATGTTCAGTTTGAGAGCTTCAAACTGGCCAGTGTTGGTGGACAGGGCAAGTGTGACACAAGAGTCACCCACAGGCAAGTAGCCCCCACTCTGGGCTCACCTCTTCTTCCGTTTTGCATAACTCCATCCCAATCCTCTGACTGTCGGTCTCTTCCACTCAGCTCTCCCAATAGCTGGGCTGTTTAGTTGACATCAACTCCCAACAGCTGGGCTGTGTGGTTGTCCTGATGTTGACATCTTTGGGCTGTTTGCAAAGGAGAAGCCTCTAGCATTCTGCCTGGATTTTTGTTTTTGTTGTTGTTTTGTTTTAAGATACAGTCTTACTCTGTTGCCCAGGCTGGAGTGCAGTGGCTCCATGATAGTTCACTGCAGCCTTGGACTCCTAAGCTCAAATGATCCTCCCATCTTAGCCCCCTGAATAGATGGGACTACAAGCACATCATGTCCAGCTAATTTTTTTATTTTTATTTTTTTTTTGTAGAGACAGAATCTCACTATGTTGCCCAGGCTGTTCTCTAACTCTTAGGCTCCAGCAATCTGACTGCCTTGACCACCCAAAGTTCTGGGATTACAAGCATGAGCCCTGAACTCGTGCCCGGCCCTGCTTAGAGTTGAGGTCCTGCAGCCCGTGCTCTGGAGCTGTGAGAGGAAGGGGTGGGGTCTCAGCATCCAGAAAGCGAACATTCACCAACCTCCCCATCTTTAGTAGGAGGCTCTGCTCTCAGGGGAGCCTGGTGTGGCCAGTCCAGAGGGCGTTTGCTTTCCTCTCTCCTGAGAGTCCAGTCCCAGGCTTTGCTGGGTGAGAAGAGGCATTTTCTCAACTGAGTGTTGCTTGAATGAACCCTCATCCCATTCTCCTTGGTTCAGCTCTATGACTGCTGCCCCAACTCACCCTACTTCTGGAGGTACCTAGATGTTTCGGTGATTCCACACCTTGGATCTTAGCCTTCTCGTAGACTGCATAGAGTTCCCAAGCTCTGTTGGATCTTTATCACTCACTGGACTGCTTTCCAACTTCCAAGTCTTGTGGCTGTTGTTTAGTTTTCCATTTTTCTCATTTATATGCCTTAAAACAACACTTTTGTATTGTATTATATGGCTCTATTGTAATACATTTAGTTAATCAACTATTGTTTTGGATATTTAAATTGTTTCCATTTTTGTTATGTTGCAGTGAAGCTGAATTGAACAGCCTTGTGCATATTTGTTCCTATAGCTGTTCAACTGTTTCTTAGAATAAATTATTGAAAGAGAAATTGCTGGAAACACAAACATACACAATATTTACTACATATTATATACATATCAAAAGATTTATGAGTATATACATATTAATATCATATATAATATATGTTCTAGATATATCTGATAATATAGTTTAAAAAATGGTTTTGATGCTATCCAGTGCAGATACACTTTTCTTTCATTAACTTCAGTGGTTGGGGTCGGACTCTTTGGGCTCAAATCTCAGCTCTTGCACTCACAGTTGGTGTGATATCATTAGCCTCTCTGTGTGTCAGTGTGCTCCTCTGTGAAATGGCCATGATAGATTGCCTGACTTTCAGATTCAGTGCAGCAATCACTGTAACGACCCTGGCACTGAGCCCAGCACAGAACCAGCCCCTAGGAAGGTTCTGAAATGCTGGCCTTCAGGGCCAGGAAATAGCATTCCTGACTTCCTTTTTTTCCTTTTTTTTTTTTTTTTTATTTTTTGAGACAGGATCTTGCTCTGTCACCCAGGCTGGAATGCAGTGGTACCATCACTGCTCACTGCAGCCTTGATCTCCTGGGCTCAAGCAATTCTCCTACCTCAGCCTCCTGAGTAGCTGGGACCAGAGGTGCATACCGCCAACCCTGGCTAATTAAATTTTTTTTTTTTTGTAGAGATGAGGATCTCACTATGTTGCCTAGGCCAGTCTTGAACTCCTGGGCCCAAACAATTCTCCCGTCTCAGCCTCCCAAAGTGCTGGGATTATAGACGTGAGCCACCGCTCACATTATAGATTATAGATCTGATCCCCACCTGACTTCTGAACAATGCTAAACTAAATAAAAATAATCAGTGGACAGAGACCTCAATGTCCCCTTTATTACTGACAAGGCCAGATTGAAGGAACAGCTTATTAGCTCCCTACCTGTACTGTAGAATTGGCACAGGCATTGGAGGGAGGTTTGAGTCTGTGCCCAGCTAGACATTATACCCCATCCCTACCTTGGGCTGGTCTGCATAGAGACAGAAGGGGAAAGACAGACTCTTGGGGCTTAGACTGTCCATAGGTTACCTTCTTGCAGGAGAACAGTGAGAGCTGGAGCTGTTGCCCACAGAGAGCTTGCTCTGCTACTGTGGGGTGGGGGCAGCAGGCCTGGAGTGCTCTGGGAAAATCCTTCTTCAAGAAAACCAGAGGGGCTGCTTCTCTGATCCCAGCTTTCTGTTTTCCTTACCCCGTGGGCCCTCCGTTCAAGACAGTGGTCGACCAAGGGCCAGCCTCACCTCCCAGAGCAAGCAAAGCAGCAGTTTGTCTGAGCAGGGCTGTGCCCAACTTCCTGTCATGCTATCTAACACCAGGCACTGGGCTTTCAGGGATTCTCTCAGGAGCTTAGAGCAGTACAGAGTTTGCTCCTAAAGAGCTCTGCAATCAATCAGAATACCACATGAGTTAAATCAACTCAAGGTCACTTTTCCTCAAGGGCAAACACTCACTGTCTTTTATTTCTCATCTCAAATTGTATCTAACCTTGTTGTTTGACATCGCTTATCAGAGGTTCTGCAATGTGATCAAATGGCATCCTAAAGACACGCCCAAAATTCAGAGGCACTGAGAAGTTGCCTCATATTTGAATATAAACCCCCTCTTCATTAAGAAATTCCTGGGGATAAATTAAAACCAGAAGATTAAGTTTCCTTGCAAGTTTTAGTTCAAAGCAGTGAAAGTCCAAGGGAATCAAAGTTGAAATTAAATTTTTTTGCCCTTGCGAGTTAAAAGTCAAAGAAATTAAAGACCAAACATCAAGCTCCCCAGTTTCTAATTTGTCTCGGGCTCAGCCATAGATGTTCTTGACAGATGTGTGGGTAGCCCCAGGGCACTTCCTGCCGTTGGGTTCTCCTCTGTTGGAGACGGCAGGGTTTCCAACTTCGGCCACAGAAGACAGTCCCCTGGTGTCTTAGTTGCCTAGGACTGCCATAACAAGAGAGCACAAACCGGATGGCTTAAAATGACTAAAATTAGCCTGGGCAACATAGTGTGACCCCATTTCTACAAAAAATAGAAAAAATTAGCCAACTGTGGTCGTGCACACCTGTAGTCCCAGCTACTTGGGAGGTGGAGACAGGAAGATCACATGAGCCCAGGAGTTCAAGACAGCAGTGAGTTATGATTGTATCACTGCACTCCAGCTGGGCAACAGAGCAAGACCCTGTTTCAAAAGAAAACAAAACGCAAGTCAACAAAAAACAACAGAAATGTATTCTCTCATAACTCTGGAGGCTAAAAGTTCAAAATCCTGGTGTCATCAGGATTGGTTCCTTCTGGAAGTTCTAAGAAAGAAACCATCCCATGCCTCTCTCCAGCTTCTGCGGTTGCTGAGACCCCTTGCTGTGCCTTGGCTTGTGGACCCTCCACTCCAGTCTCTGCCTCTGTCCTCATGTCACCTTCTCTGTGACTCTGTGTGTCCTTTTTCTGTCTCTTATAAGGACACTAATAGGATTTAGGGCCCACCCAAATTCCATATGCTCTCTGTATTAGTCTGTTCTCTTGCTGCTGCTAAAGACATACCTGAGACTGGGTGATTTGTAAAGAAAAAGAGTTTTAATGGACTCACAGTTCCATGTGGCTGGGGAGGCCTCACAATCATTGTGGAAGGTGAGGGAAGAATAAAGGCACATCTTACATGGGGGCAGGCAAAGAGACAATGAGAGCCAAGCGAAAGGGGTTTCCCCTTATAAAACCGTGAGATCTCATGAGACTTATTCACTACCATGAGAACAGCGTGGGAGAAACCACCTCCATGATTCAATGATCTCCCACTGGGTCCCTCCCACCACACATAGGAATTATGGGAGCTACAATTCAAGATGAGATTTGGGTGGGGACATAGCCAAACCACATCACTTTCACTTAGATCCTTAATTAATTCCATCTGCAAATATACCCTGTTTCTAAAGAAGGTCACATTTTGAGCTTCTGGGTGGACACAAATTTTTGTGCTACTGCACTTGGGGAGAGTCAGTGACTCCTGGCACCCAGACCATATCCCACCCCTGTGGATTCTGAATCTCTGGGGCGAGGCCCCAGCAACAGGACTTTTCAAGTCTCCTTGGGCGATTCCAACGTGCAGCCATGGCTGAGAAGCTGATTCAGGCCTCAGAAAGTTGAGTGGGTCTCTTGCATGTACCTCTTTTAAAATGGCCAAGAGTGAAAAGGATGGGAACAAGGGAATGCCCTGGGCACACCATGTGCCTTAAGGAAGCAGACTCGTGCCAGCCTTGCAGCCACCCCGGGGTGGGGTCTGAATGAGGGGAGGAGGTGGGGAGAACCTTGCTTTCACCTCCAAGGATGCCCACCAGTCTAAGGGAGTTGACTGCCACTTTCATAGTATATTTTATTTCAGCTGGAGTTTTTAACAACTTAGATGGAGTTTAGCTTTATTGAGGGCAGACTTTAAACACTCTTTACACCGAATTCTATTAGCTCGGGTTAATCGTATGGCCGTGGTGGTTGGCACAAAATTGATCAACCCTAAATATTAGTATAGCTTAGTTAAACTTTCGTTTATTACTAAAGATTTATCACTGCTGTTTCCCGTGGGGGTATGGTTGAGCAAAGTGTTTTGAGCTGCATTCGGACTGGTGAGCACCCTTGACCTCTGAATGACAGTGTTTTGAGCCGCATTCGGAATGGTGGGCACCCTTGACCTCTGAATGACAAAGTGTTTTGAGCCACATTCGGACTGGTGGGCACCCTTGACCTCTGAATGACAGTGTTTTGAGCCGCATTCGGACTGGTGGGCACCCTTGACCTCTGAATGACAAAGTGTTTGAGCCGCATTCAGACTGGTGGGCACCCTTGACCTCTGAATGACAAAGTGTTTTGAGCCGCATTCGACTGGTGGGCACCCTTGACCTCTGAATGACAAAGTGTTCTGAGCCGCATTCGGACTGGTGGGCACCCTTGACCTCTGAATGACAAAGTGTTCTGAGCCGCATTCGGACTGGTGGGCACCCTTGACCTCTGAATGACAAAGTGTTCTGAGCCGCATTCGGACTGGTGGGCACCCTTGACCTCTGAATGACAAAGTGTTCTGAGCCGCATTCGGACTGGTGGGCACCCTTGACCTCTGAATGACAAAGTGTTCTGAGCCGCATTCGGACTGGTGGGCACCCTTGACCTCTGAATGACAAAGTGTTCTGAGCCGCATTCGGACTGGTGGGCACCCTTGACCTCTGAATGACAAAGTGTTCTGAGCCGCATTCGGACTGGTGGGCACCCTTGACCTCTGAATGACAAAGTGTTCTGAGCCGCATTCGGACTGGTGGGCACCCTTGACCTCTGAATGACAAAGTGTTTTGAGCCGCATTCGGACTGGTGGGCACCCTTGACCTCTGAATGACAGTGTTTTGAGCCGCATTCGGACTGGTGGACACCCTTGACCTCTGAATGACAAAGTGTTTTGAGCCGCATTCGGACTGGTGGGCACCCTTGACCTCTGAATGACGAAGTGTTTTGAGCCGCATTCGGACTGGTGGGCACCCTTGACCTCTGAATGACGAAGTGTTTTGAGCCGCATTCGACTGGTGGGCACCCTTGACCTCTGAATGACAAAGTGTTTTGACCCACATTCGGACTGGTGGGCACCCTTGACCTCTGAATGACAGTGTTTTGAGCCGCATTCGGACTGGTGAGCACCCTTGACCTCTGAATGACAAAGTGTTTTGAGCCGCATTCGGACTGGTGGGCACCCTTGACCTCTGAATGACAGTGTTTTGAGCCGCATTCGGACTGGTGGGCACCCTTGACCTCTGAATGACAGTGTTTTGAACCGCATTCGGACTGGTGGGCACCCTTGACCTCTGAATGACGAAGTGTTTTGAGCCGCATTCGGACTGGTGGGCACCCTTGACCTCTGAATGACAGTGTTTTGAGCCGCATTCGGATGGGTGGGCACCCTTGACCTCTGAATGACAGTGTTTTGAGCCGCATTCGGACTGGTGGGCACCCTTGACCTCTGAATGACAGTGTTTTGAGCCGCATTCGGACTGGTGGGCACCCTTGACCTCTGAATGACAGTGTTTTGAGCCGCATTCGGACGGGTGGGCACCCTTGACCTCTGAATGAAATGCAAGAGGAAGAACCTGTATCAAGACGTTGTGATGATGCTGTGTTTGCTTCATCTCAGGGAGAATCCATCTGCTCATCGGAGACTTTGCTGTCTTCGGGCAAAGCTTACACATTTGTGGTGGGCGCACACCCCATTCCCAGCTCTTACTTGAGATAATACTTTTCCCTATAAATACATACTTATGATGGTAGCATAAGTATATATTTTCCCCATTCTGCATAAGGAGACCTCTGATTTTGCCTTTTCATTTTCAGCCCAAGCTCTGGGCTGCTCCACTGGGCTTATGGGGCCTGGTCTTGAAGTGTTTGGCTGGTGTGGGTTTCCCACTGCTGTCCTTATCTGACGGTGGTGGTGGGGGCCCTTGAGTTTCTAGTGGTTTAAGTTATTTCCTAAATTGAACATGTAATTTTTCTTAATTTTGTATTTCTTCTTAATTGTTCTTAATATTTTTTCTTAATTTCTTTCTAATTAAGCATGTAGGGTGAGCCTTGCTTGCCTGGTCTAAGTGCCTTGCCTCCTATTTCCTGTGGCTTTGGTTTTTCCAACGGACTCCTCCATACTCTGCCTTGTGAGGCTGCCATAGTGAGAAAAATGAAATCAAAATGTTCTAGGTCTGTCGTAACCACCCACTGTTCAAAAGGTTCTCTTCTGCTGACGACTGACTCCCTTCCTGAGTGGGACAATTCTACCTGGGTGATATTCTCCCATAAGATAAGTATTTAGGCTGGCCTTAGACTTAATTTATTACCGCCCTCCTTGGCTCAGGACATCTTGGCTGAATCTCCTCTTAGAGTTCTTATTCCTGGAGCTTGTTCTCATAGGGTACAGGAAGTACTCTTGTCACTCCGACTGTGACACCTTAAAATCCACCCAAGGATGCTACTTTCAGTGTTTTGCTCTCATCTTGGCGGCCTTCTCTCAAATCTGTTCATATTTTCTGTACCCACTTAGAATAGCTGTTCAACCATTAATGGTGTTTTTCCAGCTACACTTACCACAGACTCTGATGCTCCAAGTGGTTCTCCTGGAAAGGTGGGCCTTCCAACATAGCCCTGAGAGCACAGAGTTGCTAGATTTCATCAGACACCATTGCTGCTTCTGATCTGTTGACAATGAAGACTATGTTGTCACCAGCATCCTCCCCCTTTCCCCTGTAAGAGTAGTTAGGAGTGCCCTTTCCTGTTGATATTTGTCTTTCCTAGACCATATATCTCATTTTTCCCCTGCAATACTGCTGTGGATGTCTGCTGGATTCCACTCTTTCTCCTATCTCATAAGGAAATTTCTTTCTCCAGTGGAAACCTCCTGGTTGGCCTAATTTTTATTTTTCCAAGGCTGCTGTTCTGACTTTAAGCCTTAAGCATTTTTTCTTAAATGTCACTCTGATTTCTTCTTGATTTTTAAGCAAATATGATTTCTAAAGACAACAAGTAATGGGCACAGGACTTTTTAGCTTTTGGGTTGGCAACAATTTACTGACTTGTTTCTCTATCTTAATCTACAATGGCAGCTTATGTACACACACACACACACACACACCCCTGCATATATATGTGATGGTAGCATAAGTATATATTATTTTACAACAGAGACCTGTGGCTTTTTTAATTTGTTTATTGCCAGAAATCCACCACCTCCTGAGAGTGAGTCAGTTTGGGTCTCTGAAGTTGAAAGCCAATATCAGAGCTTTTGCAATGAACAGATCAGATCCAGAGCTGACTTGAGACCCTGATGGGGAACCACAAGGTTCAGCTGAGTCCCTCCGGCTTTCTCCTTGGCTGTGCATGAAGAATAGAACTGGGTAATCAATCTATTACTGCCCATCTCCCTCATGCTAAAGCCTCAATGAATGTGGAACCCAGCTGCCTCACAGTTTAAAAGCAGAACATATTCTGTCAAAGGAGGTCTCCTTTAGCCTTAGCCTCACCTGTAATACCAGCATGCATATTCTGATGTGTCTGCACAGTGCGGCTCAAGGTCAAGCCACAGCAGCCTGCACACCAAGGCCGCCCACGCAGCTCATGTCTGGCTAATGCACCTGCTTGGTCCCTGTGGCACATGCCTGTGCTAAGGCCCCGGGGTCTGTGCAGCTTCCCTGCAGCTTGTGCCACCTGTTCAGGTTTGCATAGGTTGTCCTAGCTTGGGAGCATTTGCTAAGGTGTGGGTAGCCTGTACTTGGTCAAGGTCAAGACCTACTGCCCTTCCTGTTGAAAAACAAAACTACCCAAACCTGCAGCAACTCACCAAGGTCAGACCTCATTTGGACTATTTAAAATCTGCTCGTCCAGAAGCTACGAGAAGTTACTAGAAACTGTCAATATCCAAAATCTGCAACGTCTGTTCTCACTAAAACCTCAATTGACCCGTGTCTTTTGTAATCCAAAAAGGACTCCTATACCAGATCATGGTTTAGACGTATGGCAGGACCAGGCTTAGAAGTACCCTATTGGCTCACCATAAGTAAAGACAAAGGATGGCAGCCTGGAAAGCTTGGGGCTGGAAGCTGTAGATGTAAATTCAGCTCTTTGCTGGCAGAAGTGGGGGTGGGCCTGAGCTATGCAAACTCTATCTCTTTTCCTGACTTCCCAATCAGGTCACTGAACCCAGCCTTCTAGGGAAAAGTAAGAGGTAGGACAAGGAATTGGAGTATTTAGGGAAAGTTTCTCTCATGGAAACCAGTGTAGCAATGGAGAAGCAGTGGAAATGCAGTTACCACTAATAAGGAGGAGTTGAATGCCTTTTAGAGATTTAGCACTATTTTGAGGTTGTCACCGACGCATCTTGTGTTAGCTTGTGAATGGTAAGCTTCATATTAGCATCTAAACTCAGGGGTTTCCAGTGTCCCTTACTGAAGTGTTAAATTATACACAAGTCTTTCACCCAACATGCAGTTAATTGCTGTGGATTGGTAGAGCTCCAATGTCCATAGAAAATGCAATTTTGGAAGTAAAATTCAATGTGATATAAGTATCTTAATTTATTTGACTCTTTGCCAGTTATAACGTTTAGAGAATTGGCAATTACATTAGGATAATTTTCATTCTATTTCGTGAGCCCCTACGTCTGTCTTTTTTTTTTTTTTTTTTTTTTGAGACGGAGTCTTGCTCTGTCACCCAGGTTGGAGTGCTGTGTGGCCGGATCTCAGCTCACTGCAAGCTCCGCCTCCCGGGTTCACGTCATTCTCCTGCCTCAGCCTCCTGGGTAGCTGGGACTACAGGTGCCACCACCTCGCCCGGCTAGATTTTTGTAGTTTTTAGTAGAGATGGGGTTTCACCATGTTAGCCAGGATGGTCTTGATCTCCTGACCTCGTGATCCACCCGTCTTGGCCTCCCAAAGTGCTGGGATTACAGGCTTGAGCCACCGCGCCCAGCCCACATCTGTCTTAAGCTGCATTACTAGAGGAGGAGCTCAAGTGAAGTATACCCTTGCGGGGTGTTCACAAGTCCTCTCAGGCTACAAAAGGGACTGGAGGTTTCTGGAGGATTGGTTCTGCTGACATTTCCACGACACTAGTAGCCTCCCCGATATACTTACCTAGAACAGGATAAATGAACCCTGTGGTGTTGGATTGGAATCAGAGGTATCAGCATAAACTCATCATTTTAAAGAGCAAGCGTAACAGATGATAGATAGTGTAGCTGTATGTGTACACATGGGTTATTAACACATACATATATTTCCTAGCTCTGTCTGCTGAGACAGTCTAGAAACAATGACATCCCACTAACAATGAGTAAACCTAGTGCCCGTAGCTTGGTCTTTAAACACCATCCCCAATAAAAGGAAGCAAGGGAAGCAAGGGAAGTGGTGCCAGGGCAGGGAAAATACAAGATGAGCCTAGAACATCCTGTGATGCCAGGAAGTAAGGGAGTGCTCAAGAAAAGATGGAGTTTGTCAAAAGATTGCCAGAGTCAACCTAAAGGACCTGTTAGTGGCCCAAGAAGAAACATTTGAGCAAGAAAACAAATGATGATAATACTGAATTTTAATGTAAAGAATAAAATAAGGGTGGGCATGGTGGCGCAAGCTTGTAATCCTAGCACTTTGGGAGGCCGAGGTGGGCAGATCATGAAGTCAGGAGTTTGAGACCAGCCTGGCCAACAAAGTGAAACCTTGTATCTACTAAAAATACAAAAATTAACTGGGCATGGTGGTGTGTGCCTGTAATCCCAGCTACTGAGGAGGCTGAGGCAGGAGAATGGCTTGAATCCAGGAGGTGGAGGTTGCAGTGAGCCAAGATTGTGCCACTGTACTCCAGCCTGGGAGACAGAGCAAAACTCCATCTCAAAAAAGCAAAAACAAAAACAAAAGCCAAAAAACAAAAAGCAAAAATTAGCTGGGTGTGGTGGTGGGCGCCTGTAGTCCCAGCTACTGGGGAGGCTGAGGCAGGATAATCGCTTGAACCTGGGAGGCAGAGGTGCCGTAAGCTGAGATAGCACCGCTGCACTCCAGCCTGGGCAGCAGATTGAGACTCCATCTCAAAAAAAAAAAAAATAAATAAAATAAAATAAAATAAAATAAAATAAAAAGCCATCATGACTTTGTAATGGTACAAATGAACAATTGCATAAATAGGTGAGTAAATGGGGGAGCAATAGAATTTCAATTACTAAAGAGAAACAGAAGGAAGTAGAGGAGAACATTAAGCGGACACCTCAGTAATAATTGCTGCAGATAAGAGCCCCACTGATACTAAAATTAGTAGTTTTAGAAACCACTAAACTAAATCCAGAAACTACTAAACTAAACCTACTTAGTAGTTTAACTAAAAACTAAGTAGTTTTAAATTAAAATTAGAAAGTTACAGGAGAAATAGGGTTTGTATAGTCTCAGAGTATCTCCTTGAAGATACTAATCAACTACCAAGAAGAGAGAAAGATAGTAACTTACAGTGGAGAAGGCTGGCAGAGACCAACGTAACCACACGATCAAGGTAAATGTGCACATATTGGCATCAGGAACTCCTTGATAAGATGCACGGAAAGGATGTAATGTCATTTTTTTTGCCACATTATTGCTAAACTATGTACAACTTTGCACCAATCATGAGGAAACATTGGCCAAACCTAAAATGAGGAACATTCCATAGAATAACTGATCAACATTCTCCAAAAATGTCAACGTTGGGAAAAATGGGGAAAGACTTAGGAACTGTGACACACTGGAGGAGATTGGTAAGAACTAATTAAATGCAACATGGGCTCCTAGATGAGCTTTGGGGCAGAAAAAGCATATTCATGAAAAATTGCTGAGATTCTAATAAGGACTGCAGTTTGGTTAATAACAGCATAGCAGTATTAATTTCCTGTTCTTGATTAAACTATGGTTGTGTTAGCATTAGTTGGAAGCACAGTATACTACTTTTATATCTTTTTTAATGTCTAAAATTAATTCAAAATAAAAAGTTTAAAGGAAAACATTTTCTCTCCTTGTGACTTCATGCAGAAGCAGGTCCAGATTTTGTGGAGACTGAAGAATAATTTTGGAGAGCCTCTTTAAGAAGAATGTCAAATTATGAATATTAGATACAAAAACTATGAAAATTAGCCACCAAAATCAATATTAATTTAAAAAGAGTAAAAAAGTACAAGAGATTTTTGATTATACATAATTTTGTAATTGAATTGCGCTCATACTACAAACACTGACTTATAGAAAAATATTATGCTTTTGGCTGGGGACGTTGGCTCACGCCTATAATCCCACCATTTTGGGAGGCCGAGATGGGCGGATCACTTGAGGTCAGGAGTTCGAGACCAGTCTGGCCCACATGGTGAAACCCTGTCTCTACTAAAACCACAAAAATTAAATGCCAGGTGTGGTGGTGGTTTCCTGTAATCCCAGCTACTCAGGAGGCTGAGGCAGGAGAATCATTTGAACACGGGAGGTGGAGGTGGCTGAGATTGTGCTATTGCACTCCAGCAGGGCAACAAGAGTGAAACTCCCTCAAGAAAAAAAAAAAAAAAAAGGAAAGAAAGAAAAAGAAAAATATGCTTTCAATGAAACCTTGTTTATGTAGCCCATTTTGCTGTGTGGGTAGCAATTTGCATGCTGTGTCTTCTAGAGCCATCAGACTTGGTAAGGACAAAATGTGTCCGATATGTGAAAACACAATCTACAGGTTGATGTGCATAAACAATACATCTTTATCCATGGGTGTGCCTGCTGTTTGTATCACTGCTGCAGGTTAGTGTGCACTTACACAGAAATTCTGGTAAGTTCTATTCACACAATTCCCATGGGTAAAGGAAAACTTTGTCCATGTGCAGCATTAAAGTATAGATTCCTTATGAGAGAGGATGGCCACTGGAGGTAGCCGCTGTGAGCACTGAGGCCTCAGCTTATGATTTTACACACATAATGGCTGGGAGAGCTTCCCACAGACCAGCTTCAGCATCTGCCTTTAAACTCGTGTTTACTCTTCCACCCACATGTTTGGAATGCTGGGAACCAAAGAGTGCTGGAAGCCCGCAGGTCACTAAGCAATGGCCCGGTCAGTACATCAGGTACATCAACTGAGCCACAGAGTGGGCGACAGGATTATTCCTGGCAGCTATTCCTATGCAGAGATGGCTAGAATACCACAACCATGCACAAAAAGTCACCACAAGCCAGATATTAATAAATAACCCATTAAACTCCAACTGAATATATCACCAAGGCAACTTCCTCTCAGTCAGATGCCAAAACTGCCCACAGCAGTTTAATGGCACCAGCATGAGGAGAGGTGGACAGAGAGAAGGATTAGAAAGAGAGAGTGTGTATGGTTGTAACCAACTGCTGTTAAAACATCTTAGTTTTGGCCGAGCACAGTGGCTCATACCTGTAATCCCAACACTTTGGGAAGCTGAGGCAGGAGGATTGCTTGAGCCCAGGAGTTTGAGACCAGCCTGGGCAACACATTGAGACCCTGTCTCTTCAAAAATAAACACATAAAAAAAAAATAGCTGGGCGTGGTGATGAGCACCTGTAGTCCTGGCCTGCAAGCCTTTTCTGTCTGTCTTTCCCATCCCTTCTCTTCTAGTCCCCCTTTGTGGAGACATCTCTGACTTCCTTGGCTTTTCTCTTCAAGACACTGCAAACAAGAATGACTCCACCCTGGAAGCTAGAGAGAGGGAAGGCTGAGCATGACCCCGCACTGGTATTGCTTGTCTCTGTTCTACACTAAGAGCTTAGGTTCCCTTATAATCCAGCCCTGATGGTTAACTTGTACCAGGTGCCAGGTGAGCTCTGCACGTTGCCCCTTGAAATATTCCTAATGACTCCATGACAAAAGCAAGAGTGATATTCAACTTGGGGAGCTTTGGTAGGGCATAAACAATGACCGATCGGAAATGGACTTGGCTATAGTGATGGATCAGGGCCCTGGAGGCCTGCCGGTGAACTGGGCATAAACTTTCTCACTGCCACATTGTGTGAAAATGGTGGGACAGCCCTGGGGCAGAGGCCGGGGGAGTTGTCATGGAGAGGGTTCAGACAAAGAGATGGGGACAGTGGCTATTTGCCAATTGGCTTATAAACATTTTAACATTTTATGGCCCTCCTAGTGCCAATAGCCTGAATGCCAGCTCTGGAGATGGGAACTGAGACTGTCTTCATTTCACAGAGGAGAAAAAAAGATTGAGAACTGGTAACTAATTCAGGCTTACCCAGGAGTAGCTTGCAGAGGCAGCTGTAGTGTCCACTTCCTTAACCATTGGCCTTGGGGCCTCTACATGAAGGCAGGGTCCCCTCTTGCTTCCTCTGTCATTCACTCTGTCCCTTGGTGTTGCTGCACACCTACTGGGATGGGAAATCCATGCTTTAAAGGAGAGGAAATCAAGTGAGAGCCTCTCACAAGAAACCATCTGGCTCCAGGAATGGGTTTGTGGCATCTGGGAAAGGCTTTTTCATGGAAGAAAGAATGCCCATGACCTCCTCAGCTGCTGGATCATTGAAGGCCAAACTAGACTTTGCATAATAATTTTAAAAAGCCCAGCATGTAGATATGCCAAGACCAGCCTGACCAGATTAGCAAAGCAGCATCTTAAACAAGACGCCACTTAGTGTGAGAATGACTTCTCTCAAATTGTTGCCAGCGCTGGCCGTCTTCCAACAGTTTCATCTTTGACAATTAGGCAGGTAGGAATTGGTATTGTATTGTGGTTTTGATTTGCATTCACTTCTGAGAGAGATTGAATATCTTAAAGTCAATATTTAGGAAGGTGTTTTTGACTACATGTATCAGAACTAAATGTACTTACACGTGAGTTTCATTTACAGAAATGTATCATTTATTCTGGCACAGGAACACAAAGGTTTATAATAATAATAATAATATTTGACAATTACTGAGTGTTTACAACATGCCAGATGCTGTTCTAAGCACTTAATGTTATTATCTCATTTCACTCAGACAACAACCTATTGGGAGGTACTTCGTCTATTCCCATTATACAGATGAAAATACTGAGACAGAGAGAGTAATATCTTGCCCACAAGTCACAAAGTGAATTTATTACAGTACTGTATATAATTGCAACATCCAGAAATGACATATAGCTGTCAATTGGAGAACTGGCTAGATAAAATTTAGAATAGTCATTCAATGGAATGCTGGACAGCTAGCTACTTGGATGAGTAACACAGATGCTTATTACTATGGTAAGGAAAGATGTCCAAGATATACACTATTAGGTGAAAAAATAAGTGACAAAATAGTATCAGCCCACTTAAATATATTATAAATGTATTTATGTATGGATCTGCTTCTGTATGGGTAGACATTACCTGGAAGAACATGTAAGAAAGCCATATAGGGCCGGGCATTGGGGCCCACGCCTATAATCCCAGCACTTTGGGAGGCTGAGGCGGGCCAATCCCTTGAGGCCTGGAGTTTGAGACCAGCCTGGCCAATGTGGCAAAACCCCATCTTTACTAAAAATACCAAAAAATTAGCCAGGCGTGGTGGGGCACACCTGTAGCCCCAGCTACTTGGAAGGTTGAAGCAGGAGAATTGCTTGAACCCAGGAAGTGGAGGTTTCAGTGAGCTGAGATTGCGTCACTGCACTCCAGCCTGGGTGACAGAGTAAGACTCCGTAAAAAGAGGAAGAAGAAGAAGAAGGAGAAGGAGAAGGGGAAGGAGAAGGAGGAGGAGGAGGAGGAGGAGAGGAAGAAGAAGAAGAAGAAGAAGAAGAAGAAGAAGAAGAAGAAGAAGAAGAAGAAGAAGAGAAGGAGAAGGAGAAGGAGAAGGAGAAGGAGAAGGAGAAGGAGAAGGAGAAGGAGAAGGAGAAGGAGAAGGAGAAGGAGAAGGAGAAGGAGAAGGAGAAGGAAGAAGAAGAAGAAGAAGAAGAAGAAGAAGAAGAAGAAGAAGAAGAAGAAGAAGCAGCAGCAGCAGCAGCAGCAGCAGCAGCGGAGCAACAACAAGAACGAGAAGAAGAAAAAGAAGAAGAAGGAGAAGAAGAAGAAGAAATCCATATGGGACAAATAAGCTACTTGTGGTTACCCATGGAACATAGAATTGGGATAAAGGAGAGGAACCGTATTTTTCACTTTGTATACTTCTATACAGCTTGGTTTTTAAAAAGTACCATGACTATGTATTACTTTAGAAATTTTTAAAAATTGCATTTTAAATGGACGTCATGGTCTCTAGCTCATGGGACTGTTTCGAGAATTAAAAGAACTGACAATGAAGGGGTCTAGCCTATGCCCAACTTAAAGTTGGACCTCAGTGAATATTAATTCTGAACCTAATACAATGCTTGGCAAGGGGTATGCTCTACATCATTATTGACTGAAGAGTGAGTTCTGCTCTGAGCAAGTGTACTAACTGCTTTAAACTTGAGTTTCTTTTAATTAAAATAATGTGTAAGAAAAACAGCACGCGACTTGTAGAGCTCATGTGATTGCTGTGAGGACGAACATGCCATAGAGAAAGTCACCTTGGACTTGGCTCAGAGTGCTGGGCTAAGAATTGAGTGCCGCCACTCACAGGCATGTGTCTGCAGGAAGCATATGGGTCTCAGGTTGCTGGAGGATCAATTCAATAACGCATTCAAGGCAAGGCTTCTGTCAATGCTAAAACACTGCACCTATGTTCAGCTGTGTAAAGGCATCACATGAAACAAACGATGCGACCCCCTGATCTTGTCCAATTCATTAAAAACAAACCAAACGAAATAAACTCAGGGGCTGGGCACGGTGGCTCACGCCTGTAATCCCAGCACTTTGGGAGGCTGAGGCGGGTGGATCACCTGAGGCCAGGAATTCGAGACCAGCCTGGCCAACATGGTGAAGCTCCATCTCCACTAAAAATACAAAAGTTAGCCAGGAGTGGTGGTGGGCGCCTGTAATCCCAGCTACTCGGGAGACTGAGGCAGGAGAATCGCTTGAACCCTGGAGGCGGAGGTTGCAGTGAGCTGAGATCATGCCACTGCACTCCAGCCTGGGCAACAGGAGTGAAACTCCGTCTCAAAAAATAAGTAAATAAATAAAATAAACTCAGGGAGCACTCACCAAAATGGATTACATGAAATCATTTCAATCAACTCTCTATTCTTTTTCTTTCAGAAAAAGATGGGAGGACTTCCAGGTTCCACTTAGGATGTAGGAAGGTGGAAAAGAGCAGGGCTCACACCCCAACAACAGCACATCTCCAACACCGTGGCCTTTCCAATCCCATCACAGCGCTGAGGTCAACAGGCAGTCAGCCTGAAAGTTGAGGAAAGACGTGTGGCTCGGGCCTGAGCGGCGGCTTATCTGAATCAGAGCATGGGAGGAAACGGGTTGGGGGGCAGGATGGGGGGTGCAGAGGAACACGCAGCAGGTGAGAAGATTCCAGCCAGGACTTTTAACTGATTGACAAAGGCCGAGTGAGGGCTCTCCTGAGAGCATGGGCTCCCAGGGACTGCAGCCACAAGGGAACTTTGCACCCACTCCTGGCTCTTCTCTGCAGACCTCACCAATTGCTCACAAGAAAAATGAGGGTGGGGTGGGAGGAGCAGCTGCCACTAAGGGAAAGGCCCAGAGGCCCCCAGGGACCTTCTCACATGGGAAATGAGAGCCTTAAGCTGCTGGGGGGCGGAGGTGGGGTGGTGGAGGAGGAGCAAATCCTGCTCTATTACTTTAATTAGTAGAAACTGAGATTTAAAGCTGATGAAGACCCATTTTGTCTGGAGGAAAGAGGGAAAAAAAGTCTTCTACTCCTGGGAGAGTGACAGGGAACCAAGAGAGGGTTCTTGGCTCTCACACAAGAAAGAATTCAGGCAGGGCAAGTCCACAAAGTGAAAGCAAGTGTATTAGGAAAATAAAGAAATAAAAGAATGACTGCTCTGAGGGCTGCTGGTTGCCAGTTTTTTTGGTTATTTCTTGATTATGTTAAATATAGTGAACCCCAAGTTTCTCTTCAAAGAATCAGTATGTTAGTATGTTCAGCTCTGTTATTCTTTGATTCTCCATTTTAAAGTTTAAGCTCCTGGTTCTCTTCAGTCCCTCACCTGTTGTTTCAGTAAACAACTTTCCTGTCAGTCCTAATCAGTAGTTCACATCTGTTCCACTGGTCACCTGCTCCGTCCTGACTCATCCCCGTCACCTGCTTTGACCTGAGTCACCCCTGGTCACCTGCTCTGACCTAAGACACCCTTAGTTACCTGTTCCTCACCGTCCTTCATGCCAAACTACTCACCCCACCACCCTGGCTCATACCCCTGCCCTCTTTAAAAAAAAAAATCGGAATTAGCTTAGGCTATGCAGTCCAACCCTAGCCAGCAGGGGAATGACACAGCAGTAGGGGCTACCTGCATCAGGAATAATAACTCCTGCCCCTCCCCTGTCCAGGTGTGCTCTCGCCATTGTTCCATCCATGAGGAGCAGCCTTTCTGCAGAAAGCAAAAGTTGCCTTGTGAGAAAATTAAATTTATGTTCAAGTGTTGTTTCTTTGTGGCACCGGGGAACAAGCATTTTGCATTTCTAACAATTATATGCTAAACAAGAGGTGGATTATTCGTGTCTCCCCTTTGTAGACCATACAGGGTAACTTCCTATTGTTGCCATGGCATTTGTAAACTCTCATGGCGCTTGTGGGAGTGTAGCTGTGAGGATGACCAGAGGTCACTCTTGTCGCCATTTTGGTTTATGTGGATTTTGGCCGGCTTCTTTACTGCAACCTGTTTTATCAGCAAGGTCTTTATGGCATGTATCTTGTGCTGACCTCCTATCTCATCTTGTGATTTAGAATGCCTTAACCCTCTGGGAATGCAGCCCAGTAGGTCTCAGCCTCCTTTTACCCAGCCCCTATTCAAGATGGAGTTGCTCTGGTTCCCACACCTCTGACCTTTCCACTGGGATAGGGACAAGAAGGAGGGGAGAGGCATCCTCTATGGCGTGCATCACAGGAACAGCCCAACACTGAGATGCAGCACTGGCCTTCAGAAAAGCTCTCTGGCCACCCAGCCTACACCCTAGCAGGAGGTAATTCCTGAGGAATTTGAAGCTGATGGTGCACTGAGGATAATCATAGCAACAAGACTCAAACCCAGTTCAGCTCCTGCCTAGACTGACCCAGCATCTCAAGCCAGAGGTCTGGAAGAAAAAGAGGCCTACCTGTCTCAAGGCACAATACAATGAGATGTACCTCAGCCCTTGTTGGCCTATGTAGGAAGGTCAGTTTTCAACCCCAAACCACAAAACACATAACAAAGTCAAGAAAAATCAGCTTACTGTTAAGAGACTAAGCAATTGGTAAAACCAGATTTAGAAATGACTCCAGAAGTTGGAGCTATCAGAGGAAATTTGAAAGAACTATGATTAATATATGAAAGTTCAAATGGAAACAGTGTGTATGTAGGTGAGCAGATGTGGTATTTCAGTACAGAGATGGAAACCATTAGAGACAATCAAAGGGAAATTTTAGGGGTGGGGAGGGGGGAACCCATGGCAACAGAGATGAGGAATGCCACTGACAGGTTCATCAGACAGCTTCACATAGCTGAGAAAAAGACTCCAGTAAACCTGAAGATAGGTTAATAAAAATTCACCCAAACTGAAACACAGAGAAAAAATAACCAAACAGAAGAGAACAACCAAGCCGGGCGCGGTGGCTCATGCCTGTAATTCCAGTACTTTGGGAGGCTGAGGCGAGCAGATCACCTGAGGTCCAGAGGTCGAGACCAGCCTGGCCAACATGGCAAAACCCTGTCTCTACTAAAAATACAAAAATTAGCTGGGTGTGGTGGTGTGTGCCTGTAATGCCAACTACTTGGGAGGCTGAGGCAGGAGAATGACTTGAAGCCAGGAGGCGGAGGTTGCAGTGGGCTGAGATCGCACCATTGCACTTTGCATTTCAGCCTGGGCAACAAGAGCGAAACTCCGTCTCAAAAATAAATAAATAAATAAATAAATAAATAAATAAATAAATAAACAAACAAAGAAGAGAACATCCAAGAGCTGTAGGATGGTAACAGCATGTGGTCTAGTATGTGTGCAATTGAAATCCCAGAAAGAGAAGAGAGGAGAGAACAGGCACAAGAAATATTTTAAAGAGATAACAGTGAAGAACTTCCTAAAAAGCATCAAAGGCCTTAATCTACATTAGCCAACAAGCTCAGAGAATACCAAGTGGGCTAAACGATAAACAAAACAAGAAGCCACACCTAGACTCACCGTATTCAAACTGCGGAAAATCCACGGAATAAAATGAAAATAGTGAAGGCAGCCATGGTGGGAGGTGAGAACACATTTCAAAAAAAGAGAGAATTATGGCAGACTTCTCTCCAGAAGATAAGAAAGCTAGAAGATAGGCTGGGTGCGGTGGCTCAGGCCTGTAATCCCAGCACTTTGGGAGGCTGAGGTAGGCAGATCACGAGGTCAGAAGATTGAGACAATCCTGGCTAACACGGTGAAATCCCATCTCTACTAAAATACAAAAAAAAAAAAAAAAGAAAAAATTAGCTGGGCATGGTGGCAGGCACCTGTTTTCCCAGCTACTCGGGGAGGCTGAGGCAGGAGAATTGCTTGAACCCGGGAGGCAGAGGTTGCAGTGAGCCAAGATCACGCCACTTGCACTCCAGCCTGGTGACAGAGAGAGACTCTGTCTCAAACAAACAAATAAATAAACAAACAAAAAAGAAAGCTAGAAGATAATGAAGTGATTCTTTTTTTTTTTTTTTGAGACAGAGTCTCACTTTGCTGCCCAGGATGGAGTGTAATGGTGCGATCTCAGCTCACTGCAGCCTTGCCTCCTGGGTTCAAGTGATTCTCCTGCCTCAGCCTCCCATGTAGCTGGAATTGCAGGCACCCACCCCCACACCAAGCTAATTTTTGTATTTTTAGTAGAGATGGAGTTTTACCATGTTGGCCAGGCTGGTATTGAACTCCTGACCTCAAGTGATTCACCCACCTCGGCCTCCCAAAGTGCTGGGATTACAGGCATGAGCCACTGTGCCCGGCCTGAAGTTACATTTTTACAATAAAAGAAAAAAACTCTAAACCTGCAAATTCTGAGCTCTATACCTAGGAAAATACCTTTCAGAAATGAAGAAGATAGAGTTTCTTCCCCCCCCCCCAGTAATGCAAAACCTGAGAGAATTCATTACAAGCAGACCTGTACCAAAAGAAATGCTAAAGGAAATTCTTCAGACAGAAGGATTAGGAAGAGATTATGGATCGACACGGGAAATAGAGTGCTAAAAATAGAATGCAAGTACAAAGAAAATGCATGTCTTTTTCTTATTTTTAATCACTAGAAGACAATTGACAGTCTACAGCAAAAGTAGTAGCAATGGGTCGGGCACAGCGGCTCATGCCTGTAATCCCAGCGCTTCGGGAGGCTGAAGCAAGTGGATCACCTGAGGTCGGGAGTTTGAGACCAGCCTGACTAACATGGTGAAACCCTGTCTCTACTAAAAATACAAAAATTAGCCAGGCATGGTGGCGGGCGCCTGAATCCCAGCTACTCAGGAGCCTAAGACAGGAGAATTGCTTGAACCTGAGAGGTGGAGGTTGCAGTGAGCCAAGATCACGCCACTGTACTCCAGCCTGGGTGACAGAGCGAGACTCTGTCTCGAATCATTCAATCAATCAATCAATCAATCAATCAATCAAGTAGTACCGATGTAACTGTGTGTTTACAGCAGGTAAATGAGTGACAGCATGAGGGATGGGAGAGAGGAACTGGGGTTCTACTGTTGTTAGCTACTCTACACACGAAGATGTCTGATATTATTGAGGGTAAATTGTAATTTGATTTGCTTTGTAGCCCCTGTATTCCTACATTGATTCACCCTTTCCTGTCCGTCAACAGCTTCTTGGGAGGATCCTGCAACGTCCCGGCCTTTCAGATATTGAAAAGCTCGGTGCAGTCCCTTTTGATCCTGCATTCTTATATCCAGCTCCTGTCTTCCCCGAGGGCTCCAGCACCCACCAGGCATCATCCTGAGGGGCCGGCAATGGGAACATTCCCTTCTCGCCTCCTCCAGCATTTTGGTGTCTGGGAGGAGGGTGGAGGAGGGCCCAGGTCTCTGCTTACCTGGCGCTGCTGTGTGTGTCCGCCCTGTGCTTGGCAGCTGTGTGGGTGCCTGTGTGTGTCCAGACCCCTCGGGTTTGGTTGCAGCCCCTCATTACCCAGTCCTCAGACTCCCGCTTGCCCTATTTCCCCTTGGCGGCTGCCCAGTCATGCCGTCCACCTCCCAGCCTCCCGCGGCGAGGGCCCAAGGTGCCGAAGAGTCCCCGATTCTCTCTCGGGAAGCTCAGGTGTCCCTGCTGCGAGAAACCGGGGAAGATTGCTGTTCCCAGCGGTGCCCCTCTCTGGCCTTTCTTCCAGCACCGACTGTCCTTTCCTCTGCTCAGATAGACTGGGGAACAGCAAGTCAGCTTCTTCAGCCACCGCCCAAGTGGGGATGAGGGCAGCCTTCCTTTCTTTAGGCATCCTGCAGTCTCTGTGGGACAGTCCCAGGGCTCCTCCTACCACCTGCTTTGCAGGGAAAGTTCCACTCTTTGGTAGAGGTCAGATGCACATGGGCTGGTGGTGTATGTCTTTTCTATGCCATTGAAAACACGACAGACGAGCCGATCCACTTTAGTTATTCCCCACAAATGAGCCCAGATGCCAAGGCAAGGATGCATAGGAGAAACCTATTAAATACTAGGAATAATGCATTTCTTTTGCCTTCTATCTCTAGGTCAATTTTCCATAGCTTACTATGCAACCGACAATGTAAATAACGCAACTGAAGAGTATCCTTAAAATATTGTTTTGTGATGGTAGAAAAGAGGAGTTTGAGCTTCCCAATTTTTTAAACCTTATTTTCTTTTCTCCCTAAATACAAAAACAATGAACATTGTCAAAAAAAATGAGGAAAGGGTATGTAGAGGAGATAGAAAAATTGCAGAACCAAATCTCTTAGACTGATAGCTAAAGTCTCATGACTTGGATTCAGGCTGGGTTTCCCACTTCCTGGTGGCCCCTCTGCAGCCACGGGGCCTGCCACCGTGTACCTCTCCTGTGCATCTTTGCTTGTGATGAGCTGTTACTGCCAAAGGGCTTTAGACTTACCACCAAAATACAGCAAGCATTTTGGTTTACATTTTCCACAGACTCTCTCTGCATATATATGCTTATGTAACTTGACTATGCTATTTTGATTACAGCTGTCGATGGAACAACTCAGCCAAGCCTCCCTTTCTCAGCAGCAACAGAGGTGGCAGACTTTGATATTTCAAAGCCCTCCAGGAAGAAGCAGGGTGGCAGTGCCAGCACTGTGCTGTGTGCCGGAAGTGAGACAGCTCTGCAAACAAGCGCTCCTCGCAGAAAGCAGAAAAGATGTCCAATGACCCTGAACCTTGGTTGTGTGTGTGTGTGTGTGTGTGTGTGTGTGTGTGTGTCTAATGACAAGTTGGAAGGGAAAAGAGCTTTTGCTAGTCTTTCCTTCACCTATTGTCTTTCTGCCATTATTTTCTAACTCAGAGATTGGCAATCTATGCCATGGCATGGTGGTGGGTGGGCACGTGGCATTGGGGATGACTTTGGAGGGCTCTGAGGATGGGCAGAAACAGGTTTGAAGCACAGCCTTGTGTCTACTAGGCTTGAAGCTTGTTCTCCACCTTAGCTGTCACTTAAGCCTGAGAAAAAATAAGAGAGGGAGGGAGAGAGAGACAGAGAGAAAGAGAGAGAGAGAGAGAGAGAGAGAGAGAGAGAGAGAGAGAGAGAGAGAGAGAGAGAGAGAGAGAGAGAGAGATTCCCTAACATATCAGACATGCTTTACCCTCAAAGGAGAGTGAGATTTTTCTCCCTTCTGCCTATTTGAACTTGGAGTTTGGAATTTTTTTTTTTTTTGCTTTCTTCATTCTTTTTTTTCTTATCTTGAAACCTATAGACTTTTGAAAAGATTACTATTATTATTTTAAAATAATATTGGATTCTTCCTGACCACCTAATACATTTAGAGGCCAGGCCCATATCTAGGTCATATTGTCTTTTTTTTTTTTTTTTTTTTTTTTTTACTTTTACACTGCAGTTCTTTTGCAACTGGAAAGTTAACATAATTTTCCAATTCACAAGGCCATGGGCCATGAGGAAAAGAGGTGTTATTGCTAATTTCTAACCTATAAGTTGGAAAGACATTTCCCAAACACTGTGCTATGTAACACTAGTACCGCCAAGTGTATACGGCTATTTCATGGGCAGACCACTCTGTGATTAAAATAAACAAGAAAGAAAGAAAAGAAATTATGAATATTGGTGATTCATTTACAATGAATGTTAGCATTGTAAAGGCTTTTGTAAGTTTTGCCATAGAGAAATGTATCTAACATGTTAAGCTAGAATTCTCCAAACTAACTTGACTCCAGACAAATTTTTCTTTAAGAATTGCCAAACCCAGGTATGGTGGCTCACTTCTGTAATTCCAGCACTTTGAGGGGGACAAGATGAAAGGATTGCTTGAGCTCAGGAGTTCCAGACCAATCCTCACAACATAGCAAGACCCTGTGTCTACAAAAATTAAAAAATAAAAAAAGTTAGCCAGACACAGTGGCATGTGCCTGTAGTTCCAGCTACTCAGGAGGCTGAGGTAGGAGGATAGCCTGAGCACAAGAGTTCATGGCTACAGTGAGCTATGACCAAGTCATTGCACTCCAGCCTGGGTGATTGAGTGAGGCCACTGTCTCTAAAAAAAAAAAAATTGCCATACAATAAAGAAAATGTGGTATACATACACAATGGAATATTATTTAGCCATGAAAAAGGATGAAGTCCTGTCCTTTGCAGCAACATGGACAGAACTAGAGGTTACATTAAGTAAGCCAGGCACAGAAAGACAAATATTAAATGTTCTTACTCATATGTGGGAGTTAAAAAAGTGGATTTCATGAAGATAGAGAGCAGATGGTGGAAGGGTATGGGGGAGAAGGGAATGAAAAGAAATTAATAAGTACAAATATACAATTTTATGGAAGAAATAAGACCTAGTGTTAGATAGATCAGTAAGGTGATTGTAGTTTACAATAATCTATAGCAGGGATCCCCAACGCGTGTGCCATGGACTAGTATCAGTCCATGGCCTGTTAGGAACAGGGCCGCACAGTAGAAGGTGAGTGGCAGGTGAACAAGCATGACTGCCTGAGCTCTGCCTCCTGTCAGATCAGCGGGGGCATTAGATTCTCCTAGGAGAACGGTGCATGCGAGGGATCTAGGTTGCATGCTCAGCTGATCCATGGTACATTTCAAAGTAGCTTGAAGAGAATTCAAATGGTTCTAACATAAAGAAAGACAAATATTTGAGGTGATGGATATTCCAACTACATTGGTTTGATTTTTGCAATCTATATGAATATATTAAATTATCACATGTACCCCTCCAAATTAATTAAACATATTAGTGGCTCAATTTTCTTTTGCTGTATTGATCTATATCTCTATATATTTTTTGTTAATATCACACTATCTTGATAACTGTAGCTTTATAGTGAACCTTGAAATCACATGATGTAAATATTCTGTCTGTTTTTATTCTTCTTTTTCAAAAATGATTTTGGCTATTCTAGGTCCTTTTCCTTTCCAAATTAAATTTAGAATTGACTTTTGAATTTCTACACAAAAGAATTGTCATTTTGAAAAACTCTGAATTGTATTGAATTTAAAAAGTTAAATAACTGGGCCGGGCACAGTGACTCATGCCTGTAACCCCAACACTTTGGGAGGTTGAGGTGGGTGGATCACCTGAGGTCAGGAGTTCAAGACCAGCCTGGCCAATATGGTAAAACCCTGTCTCTACTAAAAACACAAAAATCAACTGGGTGTGGTGGCATGCGCCTGTAATCCCAGCTACTCGGGAGGCTGAGGCAGGAGAATCGGCTTGAACCCAGGAGGAGGAGGTTGCAAAGCCAAGATCGTGTGACTGTACTCCAGCCTGTGTGACAGAGTGAGACTCCATCTAAAATAAATAAATAAATAAATACATAACTGGGCCTATTCCTTTTTATAAGCAGTTGAAATATAAGCTTGAGTGGCCGCAATAAGATTAAATTCTGAGCCTCCATTCAAAATCATTCTAATAGGCCCTACACTTCTAATGTGCTATTTGTCTTTGGTCCCTAGATGATTTGTTTGTTTATTTGCTCATTCATTCATTCATCAATTTGCTAAGTATTTAGGGAATCTGAAATTTTTCACATAGAGTCTCTGCCCTCAAGAAGCTAGAGATGAAGATGACAACTGACTCCATTGAAGGGCAAGATAATACTAATAATATCAATTAATCAATTCATTAAACTAGTAATTTAGTGAATAGTAAATAGAATGCACTCAACAACATTTCTGGGGAAATGTGAGTAAACCAGGCCAAGTCCCCGCCTTCATGCGATTAACACTCTGTTTAGGAGAGGCAGACAGTAAACAAACACATATGTAAAACACCGGTATGTCAGCTGGTGACATGTGTTGAAAGTAGGGAACAGGGCTAGGCATGGTGGCTTAAACCTGTAATCCCAGCGCTTTGGGAGGCTGAGGTAGGCGGATCACCTGAGGTCAGGAGTTCGACACCAGCCTGGCCAACATGGTGAAATCCCGTCTCTATGAAAAAAAAAGCAAAAAAAAACAAAACAAAACAAAAAAAATTAGCCGAGCGTGGTGGCGTGTGCCTGTAATCACAGCTACTTCGGAGGCTGAGGCAGGAGAATCGCTTGAATCCTAGAGGCAGAGGTTGTGGTGAGCCGAGAATGCATCATTGCACTCTAGCCTGGGCGACAAGAGCGAAACTCCGTCTCACAAAGAAAAAGAAAAAAAAGAAAGTAGAGAACGGGACAGGGAGTGCCCGGTTGGGAGAGTGTGAGGTCAGGGTGCTCAGAACAGAGTTCACTGAGACGTAACATTAGATGTCTGCATGTGGAGTTGCTTACTTCCCTGGCGAAGAGCATTCCGGCAAAGGAAAGAGGCAGCGTACTGGCTGGGGATCCGGTCTGCTGAGACAGAGCCTTATAGAATGTTGCATAGTCACAGACTGACATCCCATCACCTCTGCCATATTCCATTAGTTGGAGGCAAGTGACAGGCCCTGCCCACACCCAAGCAGAGGGGACCACAGGAAGGTGCCAACACCAGGAGGCTGAGACTGTGGGGACTGTCTCAGTGTTTCCACAACAGGGCATTTTTCAAGGAGGCCAAATGGCATTTGATGTTCAGAAACCCGCCTCTCTGACAACAGCCCACCTAAGCACATGGACAGTTTCTCTGTCCTATAAGTTTATTGAGAACAGAGACCTCTGTCTTATATATACCTGTGCTTTCAGATTCTAGCTCAGCACCAGACACATAGTTGGCACTCAAAAAAATGTTTGTGGCAATGAATGAAACAGAATGAAGTTGTGTTGCATTACAGAATAGTGACGTAATTGGCAAAGGGGGACCATTCCGTCCAACACTGAAGGAGATGGAGAAAACGAAGGTGAAAGAAGGTACAAAATAAACACATCTGAAATGGAAAGGGGATGGATATAGACAATTTTGCGTGCTTTCCAAAATATTTAAAATCTTCTTCCCATTATTAAAGAGTTGTTTGTAAGGCAGTAACTAGGAACCAGCAAGTGCCCCCCTCCAACGGGGCATGCTGTGCACATGATAAGCCTTTCCTGATAGGGAGGTTGGAGGAGCAGATGAGCAGCACACCAAATATGACCCATCCTCAGGAGGGTCCCCAAATCTTCATGATATTGTTAGGGTGAAGGGTTTACAATCTGACCTGGATTACAGTTCATGCAGTCATGAACAGCTGTGGGACAATTATACCTACAGAGCATTGATTAACTGACCAATGTCAACATCAATGATGGTTATCGGTTGGGTGTAGTGGCTCATGCCTGTAATCCCAGCACTTTGGGAGGCTAAGACAGGTGGATTGCTTGACCTCAGGAGTTCAAGACCAGCCTGGGCAATATGGTGAAACTTTGTCTCTACCAAAAATACAAAAACTAGCCAGACGTGGTGGCACATGCCTGTGGTCCTAGCTACTCGGGAGGCTGAGGTGGGAGGATCACTGGAGCCCGGGAGGTGGAGGTTGCAGGGAGCCGTGATCATGCCACTGTACTCCAGCCTGGGTGACATGACAGAGTGAGACACTGCCTCAAAACAAATAAACAAACAAACAAACAAACATAAAAAAAAGAAAAGAAAAGAAAAGAAAAAGAAAGAAAGAAAAAGGATAGTTTTCTCTAGTGCTTCACCTCGTCCTAGTCAACATTTTAAAAACCTGAAGCTCCCTTGCTCAGTAGAGTCTGTTTCTCTTTGGTGACATTTGTTCAAGTCGCAGCTCCTCAGCTTAGATCAGCTGTGTCACTGGCCTTGCACAGTTCCCTTCCTGGCTATGATGGATGCCAACGTGGCTGTCTTCCAAGTTCCATCATTTCCACTGCACTCATTAGATCTTGTGTCGCTCAGCCTTATATCAGCAGTGTCGGTTCCTCTCCCAGCCTTGGCCATCTTCTTAGCGTGAACTTGTTATTAAAACTAGCTAAGACCTTTCCAGAGGCTCTTCTTTTAGTCAAATGAGACATCTGGTGGACACCCAGCTCCTCCATATATTTCAAGCCACACTTTGTTTTTGCGATGGATTTGTGATTTAGGATGTAGGATGTGTGTGATTTAGGTGTAGGATGGAGTCATATGCCTCCTCTGAAAGGCCACACTTTCTCCCAACTGAGTTGTTTTCCTTTCCTGGAATCAGCCTTCTTCTCCCCGAGCTCCTCTCCTCCCCAAATGAGTTTCTACTCTTTCTCCGTAGATGCATTTACAAGCTCAAAATTCTGCCTAACTTAGCTGACTGTTTCAAGGCAAGCTTAGAGCAGCTCCCTTTGGTGTAGAAAATGAGAATTCTTCTTATTTAAATGATGGTGAAATATTTAAGGCTGAATTATTGTACTGAACTTAAACCCTCTAATGGACATTACAAAAGTGTTTCCCTTGTAACCATTTAAACCTGTAAAAAGGGCACAAATGTGCAAGGAAGCATTTCAAGGTCACGTTGGAGACCGTGTCCTGGGCTGTGATCCAATTATCGGTTGGGAGGAGGACACACGTGTGAAGCGGTGTCCCTTCTAGCTTTGGGGAAGTTATTTTTGTAAGTCCGGGGAATGTCTCAGTGGGTCCTGGGCAAGTGACTCTTTCCTCGGCTGTGTTCTCCGAGGGGAGAGAGCCTGTCTGCTTGGGTCAAGTCACGTCCTGTGAAGTCGGAGTGCTGTGAAGGTTCTTGGCACGGATTAGCTTTTGTGCCCTTAGCCACTATGGTCTTTCCCTTGGGCTCCTTCCAACAGGATGGTGTGGGCATACGGTGCCAAATGGCCCTGAAACAGAGGCAGTGATGTGAGCACAGAGAGGACAGCTGCCTTGTAGCCTGACATCCGCCTAAACGCCCCACTCCACACACAGCACACAGGAAGAAAACCTGCTTACGTTCACATTGCAGACCTGCCTGAGTTCATTCTCACAGTCGGATTTTCTATATTTAGGCTTTTCCTTCATCTAGGGAAGCACCTGCAGGTTACTAATACCTCAAAGTACCGATTTTCTTTTTTTCTAGAAATCAACACATGTAGGGGTTGATAGGCTAGAATGACACAAAAATAGTCCAGCACTTGCAACTACTAAAATATGTTAAAAGCAAGCAGAGGAGTTATTCTAGACAGTTGGCACAAAAGTCAGAGCATCTTACTAAATAAGAGCTCATTTTGGAAACTTAACATTGCTTTAATATACAAGTAATATGTGATCGTTGCTGAAATATCAGAAGAGTCAGATAAATCAGGAGAAAACATGGGGAAAACACTTGTAATCAGAGGGTAGCATTTAAGGACTTCTGAATGTCCTTGCAGAGTATTCTCCATGTTATGTGGAAATCAATCACATGCTATTTATAACCTGCTATTTTTTTTTTTTTTTTTTTTTTTGAGATGGAGTATTGCTCTGTTACCCAGGCTGGAGTGCAGTGGCATGATCTCGGCTCACTGCAACCTCTGCCTCCCAGGTTCAAGCGATTCTCCTGCCTCAGCCTCCTGAGTAGCTGGGATTACAGGCGCCCACCACCACATCTGGCTATTTTTTGTTTTTGTCGTATTTTTAGTAGAGATGGGATTTCACCATGTTGACCAGGCTGGTCTCGAACTCCGGACCTCAAGTGATCCACCCACCTCGGCCTCCCAAAATGCAGGGATTACAGGTATGAGCCACTGTGCTCAGCCAGAACCTGCTTTTTTACTTAATACATTATGAATAACTTTCCATATTGATTAATTTATTTCTGCAGTATAACTTTTAAGGGCTGCATATTATTTCATCATATAGTTGTGTCATAATTTACTGAATTGATACCTTAATTCTTGACTGATGAAATCGCTTCTAATCTTTCACCACAAATTTTCTCACAATAGTCATGAATGTTTGTAACGTTTTTGTTTTGTGTCCCAGGTACACAGGATTGGATTGGGCACCATCTCCAGCTTGGGGCGCTCGATCTTCATTAATCCATTTTGAAAACATTTCCTATTACTTTTTTGTTCTTTACCCTCATTCCAAGTCTCACTCCATTTCTCCCCTTAGATCCTACTGTTGAGTAATTTATGTGTGTCCTTCCGATCTATCTTCCATTTTCTAGACCTTTATTTATACGCAGGTGTAATCTGGTGAAAGATATATATTGCTTTACATGTTTTAAAATGTGAACTTCTCAATTTCCCTTCAACATCATATAGTGAGCATTTCTCATGTTGGTTTGTGTAGCTTTCTTCCTCCCTTTTTGTTTCTGAGGCGTATTCAATCATGTGCAGGAACTGAATGTCGTGTGTCTTCCCATCCTGGTGCTGGACTTTTAGATTATTCCTGACTTTATGTTATCATAAGCAATGCTGTAAGGAACATCCTCATAGATGTACTTTAGTGGCCCAATGTGCAAGTTTATTGGAGATATTTACCTTGGAGTTGAATTTCTAGGTACCATTATGTGTGCAGAGTAATTTCCATTAATTAGCTTTGCAAGTTTATACTCCTACTAATGGTGTGTGGGGATTCATGCCCCACTCCCCGCACCGCAATAGGATCTTGTTTAAAATTGTGGGCCAATCCGACAGGTACAAAGCGACCATTTTTACCGATTTAACTTATGATTACTAACAGGGACATTTCATTATGTGTTTTTAGCTATTTATTTGTTTCCAGCTGTGAATAAACTCTTCATAGCCTTTTACCATCTTCTATTTTTTCATTATATATTCTAGGCTTAATTTTCTGTGTTGTATATGCTGAAGTCATCCTTCAGTCAGTTATCTGCCTATTAATTTCATCTCTGAATTGAAATCTTTACCTTTCAGTTGGTCTTAAACCACAAATCTCCTCCTTTATGTTTGATCTTTCAGAATCTTATGTAAGAAATCATTTCTCACCCCCATAGTAGAGTTCTTTCTTAATTAACTACTTCCTTAGAATACATTATTTAGAAATGGTATTGCTGGGACAGTAAGTATTTATTAGATCTCTTTGCTTACAATGGAAAGAAATTCAGCTCCAACAGCATAATGTAAGGAAATGTATTGGCTCACTTAACTGAGAGATCAAAGGCATGGACTCAGTTTCAGGAGCAGCTGGATCCAGGAGTTCAAATAATGTAATTAGGGCATTGGTGCTGTGTCTTCCCATCTTTCCCTGTTGCCTGGGCTTGATTTTCAACAAGAAGTCTCTATGTGGTGTCAAAAAGGAACACCGGCCAGTTTTGTCCCATAAAGTCTACAGAGGTTGTAATTGTCTTTCCTGGTATCCCTGGGAAAAGTCCTGAGAAAGGCTTTGCCTAGTGGCTTTGAGGTGTGCCATGTCAGTTTACCATTGCCATGGCAACACCTGGAAGTTACCATCCCTTTCCATGGCAATAACCCGATGACCCAGAAGTTACCACCCCTTTCCTAGAAATTTCTGCACAATGTGCCCCTTAATTTGCATGAAATTAAAAGTGGGTATAAATATGACTGTAGGAGTGCCTTTGAGCAACGACTCTGGGCACACTGCCTGTTGGGTAGCCCAGCTTGCAAGGAGCTGCACCTCTGCTGCTGCTGTGCAATGCCACTTTAACAAAAGCTGCTGTCTAACACCACAGGCTCGTCCTTGAGTTCTTTCCTGGGTGAAGCCCAGAACCTTCCTGGCCTAAGCCACCATTTTTGGCTCGCCTGACCTGCATCAGCTCAAGTCTCACGTCTACCCTTGGGAATGGGGAGAAATGGCTCTTGATTTGAAGTATTATGAACGCCCCCCCGCCCCCAGAAAAGGAGAACAGTGGTTTCCCAGAAAGGGACATGCTGGACAAATAAGCATATGTCCATATTTTTTTATTTTGTGATACATACTGGTTCCAGAATAGTGAACCAATTTCCATTCTCAGAAATAGCCGTGAAAAATATTCCTTTATGACATCCTTCCCAACAGTAAGTATTATCATTTTAAAGACTTTACAAGTTTAATAGACAAAAGATAACCCTGTGATTCATTTAATTTTTTTGTTTGTTTTGAGAAGGAGTCTCACTCTGTTGCCCAGGCTGGAGTACGATGGCACAATATCTGCTCACTGCAACATCTACCTCCTGGGTTCAAGTGATTCTCTTGTCTCAGCCTCCCGAGTAGTTGGGATTACAAGTGCTTGCCGCCATGCCCAGCTAATTTTTGTGTTTTTAGTTGGGATGGAGTTTCACTATGTTGGCCAGGCTGGTCTTGAACTCCTGACTTCAGGTGATCCACCCGCCTTGGCCTCCCAAAGTGCTGGGGTCACAGGTGTGAGCCACCATGCCCAGCCTGATTCATTTAATTTGATTTTCTGGATTACTATGTGGGTTAAGCATATTTTTATGTATTTATCAGTCATTTGTTTTGAAGGGATTTTCACATATTTATTGGTCATTTGCTTTGGGGTGTGGCATGGTGAGATCATTTCTTGCCCTTCACAGGGCACAGCACTTGCTGGGTAATGAGGGAACTGGCCGGTTCTCTGGTTGGGATGCCTAAATCTCAACCTGGAAGTAGAAACTAGGGTGAGATTCTATTTTATGAAACAAAGGTGGGCCTACCTTCAGCAGAAGCCCGGGGATACAGTTCCTAACCTATTGTTGTTTGCCCGATAACCAGTGTCAACTTCTTTCCCCATCCTGGCAATAGCTTATATTGTCATTCATTAAATGGGAGTCCTTCTGAATTTGCGTCTTCTACATTTTCATGGAGACTGGGGGCTGTTGTCCAGGCACCATTTCGGACTAGAAGGGGAACGCTTTTAGATTTCAGAATCATGTGAATGTCCCCTCCTACTCTGTCCCACTGGATTACAGGAGTGTGGACGAGGATACAGCACTAGACACACCTGTGTTTTGACGATTCATACCTGAGACCAGCAGTCTCTCCTCCTGCTGGAGCTCTCTCCATGAGGCTTCTTATCACACGTCCTTCAGGCAGTCTCCCAGAATCATGTTTGTCCTGTACAGCAATCATCTCTCTGTCCACGGCTGGCTGCCTGCCGGCTTGCTTCCTCTTTGGCCCTGCGGTGGCCACTCCAGTGAGGTCCAGCTGGGCGCTTGGCCAGTCCGGCTTCCCCTTCTGGCCCAGGATCTCCTTTCTCACCAGGGACAGATGGGGTCCCCGCAGCAGAGAGCAATGCCTGAATGGTCGACCACTCTGCATCCACTGCAGCTTTCATTGTTTTACAATACATAGCTTTTGAGTGCACCAAAATCATGATTCCCATTCAAATCCTTCAGAGCTAAAATTTTTTTTTCTTTTTAAGAGAACTAGTTCATATAAATATTTAATCTAACAGATACAACACGCTAAACAAAACCAAACCCAAAAAAGCCTTTAAGACTGTTGTTTTATTAATGTCCTTGTGAAGATTCGTCTGGGATTGATAAAGGATAGGAAGTGGTCCCTTTGCTCTGGGAGCACGCAGAGTCAATGGTGGGATAGGAGAATGCTTCCTTATTTGGGGTGCGAGTCAGGGACCAATGGGAGTGCTGCTGGTAGCCGACTCCACCCTCGAGGACCCTCACACCTGGCTTCTTCACTGTCCTGCCTCTGGGAGACTGCACCCAGCAGGAGGAGAATCACTCAAAAGCTCTTCAAGTTCCTGCGGAGCCACCTCAGGGGCCGCTGAGACCGTCCTCATCCCACAGTGGTCCTCTGAGCGCATCGGCTGATCCTCCACAAGTGCGGCCACCCGCCCTGCTGATCCCGCCCCCAACAGCTAACACAGCGATGGGGCTGCTGTAGTCCCAAGTTGGCCCCCTCCCCGAATCAGCTAAAGTGGGTATCTAGGCAGGCCGGGTTCCCCAGACAACCACGGTGGCCCCATTCCCAACGCCTTTTGCTCAGGAATCTCTTGGAGCTGCCAGGAAATCCAGAGATGGTGGAGGAGGGCACCCGCCCATCCTGGGTTCTGGGGAGCTGACCTCTCCTGTGCTGAAGCAGGTCAGTCATCACCCAGGAGCCCTGAGCTGGGCCCGGCTGATGCATGCGGTGGCTTAGGGCCTGTGTAGTTTCTGGCCGGGAGGCTGATTCTGAGAGAGCAAGCTGACAGTTCTAGGCAGCAGGGCCTAGAGTGCAGTCTGGCCTACACACGCAGCTTAACATGTGACTGACTCATAAGTGTTTGGACCCGAGGTTCATGTCGTCCGTTTGTGTGCGTGCATCCACACATGGTAACGGGAGCCTTGGAGCAGGGATGACTGATTTTCCATGTGCCCCAAGTTTCCTTCTTTGTCTGATTCTGCACAGATTTGGGACACCTGTTCCAGTCTTCCTTGTGACCCAGGGATGGTGGCTCTGTCCAGAGAGAGAAAAAGGGTGAAGAGGGGCTGCCTCATGTTCATCTGATGGGCCCGGGCTGTACTCTCCATGGAGTGGCACTCGCCCAGGAGAAGACATCCCTTGGGAGACCTGGTGTCCTTGCCCCCTGCCTGTGTGGGGCAGAACCAGTCAGCCTTCAGGTGAGACAGAAAGTGGGTGCCCACCAGGTTGCACAGGGTAAGTCACAAGCCAGGAAATGGGTATTTGGTGACCACAGCTCAGGCATGGACTGGAGATGCATGAAGACTCCTCATGGCAAACCCTTTGCTCGCTCTGCTGGGTCACAGGACACAAAGCATCCCAGAGCAGGGGAGGCAGTGCAGTGATTGAGGCTTGTCATGCTCCCTGGAGACTGGCCGGATGTCTGAGTGTTCCTGGTATGGAAGAGCACGTGGGAACTGCCGTGATTCTCAAAGTGTGGCGTGGAGAAAGTCCACATGGTGGCCTCAGGCAGATCCCCAGAGGCAAGTCATGTATTATATCTAAGGGCCGAGTGCAAGTCCAAGGACTTGGTTTCATTTATGACCAAGCACTCCTCCAAATGAGTTATCAACAACTTCTACAAAGGAGCACTCAGAAGCGAAAACTAACATGTCACTAGCGTGTGCTGCAGTTAATTTGTTTAGCTGCTAGCAAAACTGGCTGCCACGAAGAGCCAGACATTTCCTTCTTTCTCTCTCTCTCTCTTTCTCTCTCTCTCCTTCTCTCCCTTTCTCTCTCTCTCTCTCTTTCTTTTCTTTTCTTTTTTTTTTTTTCTTTTTTCTTTCAACAGGTTCTCACTCTGTTACCCAGTGCAGTGTCATGATCTTGGCTCACTGCAACCTCTGCCTCCCAGGCTACCTTAACCTCCCGAGTAGCTGGGATCACAGGCATGTGTCATCACACCTGGGTAATTTTTTGTAGAGATAGGATTTCACCATGTTGCCCATGCTGGCCTCCAACTCCTGGGCTCGAGCAATCCACCAGCATCAGCTTCCCAAAGTGCTAGGATTGCAGGTGTTAGCCACTGTGCCCAGCCTAGAAATTTCTACCAAGCCTGTGTGCACGTGGATTCTCAAGGTTCTTATTTTGGGGTAGGTTTTTGTCCTTATCAGTACATCATCAATGCCATCTTCAATTGAACATGGTTATTAATTTTAGCTATTTTTTAAAAATTCAAATTTATTGAGGTCTAATTTATATACAACAGAATGCATCTATTTTAATGTATAATTTGATGAATTTTGACAAGTCTATCATCTAATTACTATCTCATTCAAGATACAGAACATTTCCATCACTCCAGAAAGTTCCTATGGGCTCTCCTTTGTGGTCAGACTCCACCATCAGGTAACCACTGTTCTGGTTTCTATCACCATTGGTTAGTTTTGGCTATTCTAAACTTCGTATAAATGGAACCATACAGTACATGTTCTTGTGTATCTGAATTCTTTTGCTTAACATAATACCAGTGACATGCATTCATGTTATTGTGACCATCAGAAATTTATTCTTTTTCATTACAATTATGGGCATACCTTGGAGATATTGTGGGTTTGGTTTCAGACTGCCACAATAAAGTGAATATCACAATAAAGTGAGTCACATAAATTTTTTGACTTCTCAGTGTATATTAAAGTTATGTTTAGGGTGGGCATACTGGTTCATGCCTGTAATCCCAGCATGTTGGGAAGGCAAGGCAGGTGGATCACTTGAGGCCAGTAGTTCAAGACCAGCCTGGCCAACAGAGTGAAACCCCATCTCTACTAAAAATGCAAAAATTAGCTAGGGGTGGTGATGTGTGCCTGTAATCCCAGCTACTTGGGAGGGTGAGACAGGAGAATCACTTGAACCTGGGAGGCTGAGGTTGCAGTGAACCAAGATTGCTACACTGCATTCCAGCCTGAGTGACAGAGCAAGACCTTGTCTCAAAAAAAAGTTATGTTTATACTATATGTAGTCTATTAAGTATGCAACAGCATTATGTCTAAAATATATATATACCTTAATTAAAAAATAGTTTATTGCTAAAAAATGCTAGCAATCTATCTGAGTCTTTAATGAGTTGGAATCTTTTGCTGGTGGAGGGTCTTGCCTCAATCTTCACGCTGCTGACTGATCAGGATGGTGGTTGCTGAAAATTGGGGTGGCTATAACAATTTCTTAAAATAAGACACAAAAGTTTGCTGCTTTGACAATTTCTTCCTTTTATGAAAGATTTCTCTATAGTGTGTGATGCTGTTTGATTGTATCCTACCTATATAGAACTTCTTTCAAAATTGGAGTTAATCTTCTCAAACTTTGCTATTGCTTAGTCAACTAAGTTTATGTAAGATTCTAAGTCCCTGCTATGCAAATTACCAGGCCAAGTTAAAAATAAAATAAAATAATTTCTTCGTTGTCATTTCAACAAGGTTCATAGCATCTTCACCAGGCATAGATCCCATCTCAAGAAACCACTTTCTTTGCTCATCCATAAGAAGCAACTCCTCATTCATTCAAGTTTATCATGAGGTTGCAACAATTCAGTCACACCTTCAGGCTCCACTTCTAATTTTAGTTATCTTGCTATTTCTACCACATCTTAAGTTACTTCTTCCACTGAAGTCTCGAACCCCTTAAACCCATGAAGTTTGGGATAAACTTCTTCCAAACTCCTGTTAATGTTTATATTTTGAGCTCCTCCCACAGATCACAAAGTTCTTAATGACATCTAGAATGGTGAATCCTTTCCGGAAGGTTTTCCATTTACCTTGCCCAGATCTATTATAGGAATCACTATATATGACAGCTATAGGCTTATGAAATGTATTTCTTAAATATTAAGACTTGAAAGTTGAAATTACTCCTTGATCTGCGGGCTGCAGAATGGACATTGTGTTAATAGGCATGAAAAGAACATTAATCTCCTTGTACATCTCCATCAGAGCTTTTGGGTGACCATGTTCACTGTCAATGAGAGTACTATTTTGAAAGGAATCTTTTTTCCTAAGCAGTAGGTCTCAACATTGGGCTTAAAATATTCAATTGACCATGCTGTGCTGTCACCCAGGCTTTGCTGTTCCATTTATACAGCAAATGAATCAATTTAGCATAATTCTTAAGGGTTCTATGATTTTCCGAAAGGTAAATGACCATTAGCTTCAACTTAAAGTCACCAGCCGCATTAGCCTCTAACAAGAGAGTCAGCCTGTCCTTTGAAGCTTTGAAGCCAGGTGTTGACTTCTCTCTAGCTATGGAAGTCTTGGATGGCATCTTCTTCCAGTAGAAGGCTGTTTCCTCTACATTAAAAATCTGTTGTTTAGTGCAGCCACCTTCATCAGTGATCTTAGGTAGAGCTTCTGCATAACCTGATGCAGCTTCTACATCAGCACTGGCTGTGTCACCTTGTGCTTTTATGTTATGGAAATGGCTTCTTTCCTTTAACCTCATGAACCAACTTCTGCTAACTTCAAATTTTCTTCTGCAGCTTCCTCACCTCTCTCAGCCTTCAGTAGAATTAAAGAGACTTAGGGCCTTTTTCTGGATTGGGCTTTGGCTTAAGGAAATGTTATGGCTGGCTTTTCTTTCTTCTACTTAAATCACTAACACTTTCTTCATATCAGCAATAAGGCTGTTTCACTTCCTTATCATTTGTATGCTCACTGGAGTCGCACTTTTAATTTCCTTCCAGAACTTTTCACAACTTGGGTACCTGTTTGGTAGAAGAGTAGCTTTCGTCCTACTTTTGATGGGCACTCCTCACTAAGCTTAATCATTTCCAGCTTCTGATTTAAAGTGAGAGACATGTGACTCTTCCTTTCACTTGATCATTTAGAAGGCCTTACAAGGTGAACTGGCTTACTTCCAATATTATTATGTCTCACGGAATAGGGAGGCCAGGGGAGAGGAAGAGAGATGCCAGGAACCACCGGTTAGCGTAGCAGTCAGACCACATACCATATTTATAGATGAGTTTGCTGTCTTATATGGGCATGGTTCATGGAGCCCCTAAAACAATGACAATAGTGACATTGAAGATCACTGATCACAGATCACCATCACAGATATAATAACAATAATAAAGTCTGAAATATTGCAAGAATATGTCACCAAAATGTGACACAGAGACACAAAGTGAATGCATGTTGTTGGAAAAATGGCACTGATATACTTGTTCAACTCAGGGTTGCCACAAATCTTCAATTTGTAAAAAATGCAATATCTGTAAAGTGCAATAGGCAAACTACGCCTGTGCATTTTTTTTTTGTTTTTTGTTTTTTTTTTGAGACAGGCTCTCGCTCTGTGCAGTGGTGTGATCTTGGCTGTCTCCTCTTGTTTGTTAATAATTAGTTATTCACTTTACTCTCTCTTTTGCTTTCCCTATAGGTGGAAAAGTTGGAGGTATAGCTGTCACTCTCATGTTCGGAGCTGCTCTCTTTCTGAGCCATCAAGAGCTTGCACACTATGAGAGCTGGGTTTGGTCTGAGTCCCAATCGGGCCTACAGCCCCCCACCTTCATGTGCACCTGGCCTCTAGTCATGTGTTCTCCTGCCTCAGAAGGTACCTGTGTACAGGCAACTCTGGCTGCAAATGTGTTGTGGATGTGTCTTTTTTTGTTGTTGTTGCCATTATCGTTATTATTTTTGAGACAAGAGTCTCACTCTATCACGCAGGCTGGAGTGCAGTGGTATGATCTCGGCTCACTGCAGCCTCGACCTCAGGGCTCAGGTGATCTTCCCACCTCAGCCTTTTGAGTAGTTAAGACTACAGGCATGTGCCACCACACCACCACACCTGGCTCCTTTTTGGCCTTTTTTTTTGGAGGGTCTGGGTTTTGCCATATTGCGCAGCAGGTCTTGAACTCCTGGGCTTAAGGGATTGGCCTCAGCCTCCCAAAGTGCTGAGATTATAGGCATGAGCCACCACACCCATATGTGTCTTTGGCTATCCTAGGAGTGTCCCCCAAGTGCCATCCAGATCCAGATTCACCTTGAAGATGTTCTAGTTTTTCCTCCCTCCCTCTCAGGACAGGAGTTGGGAGTTGGCACCTGTCCTGCTCTGGCTGGGTCCAGTTCCTTGCAGCCCTGCCAAACCCCTCTCTGGTCCAGATCTCAACACCCCCTTGCCATGGTTGCTGTCATCTGGAGCCTCACTGCCCTCCCACAATGATGCAGCCACTTCTGATCTGCCAAGACTGTGACCTCTGCACCTGGTTGGCAGCTGCTGCCATTCCTTTTGCTCCGCTCCAGCTGGTCACCCTGGGCTGCTGCTGGATCTGCCTGGCTCAAGGCTAGGATGTGAAAGCTTCAGCATCCAGATGGGTGTTTTTAGAGGTTGGGACCCTGGGACCTGGACCAGACTGGGTGAGAACTACACAGTGGTGGCCCAGGTAGTACTTCTTTGAGTGATGGCATCCTGATTGATGAGGGAAGGCACCAGGAGTCAGGTTAGGGGGAGGGAGGAGGGAGGGAACAATGGGAAAATGAATCACAAGACTGGGGCTGGGAGGATTGGAGGGAGTTAGATGTGCTGTGCGAATCAGCTTGGGAGGGATAAAGGTGGAATCTGTGAGTGGGAGGAGGGCATCCAAGGCCCATTTTAATGCGGCACTGGACACACTGGGTGGGGACAGACTGGGTGGTTGAAAGAGCCAGGTAGACCAGATAAGCTGGCAGGGCACCAGGCACCTCTGGGCTCCTGCCTCAGGAACCTGACTCTAACATTTCCTCATCTCAGAGTGAGTCCCCTCTTCCTCCAAGTGTCCTACCCAGGGCTTACTCTGAGGTGCCCGTCTCCTCCTGCTTGTTGTCAAAAACTGGAGCATCTTTTTTTTTTTTTTTTTTTTTTTTTTGAGACGGAGTCTCGCTCTGTCGCCCAGGCTGGAGTGCAGTGGCCGGATCTCAGCTCACTGCAAGCTCCGCCTCCTGGGTCCACGCCATTCTCCCGCCTCAGCCTCCCGAGTAGCTGGGACTCAGGCGCCCGCCACCTCGCTCGGCTAATTTTTTGTATTTTTTTAAATGGAGACGGGGTTTCACTGTGTTAGCCAGGATGGTCTCGACCTCCTGACCTTGTGATCCGCCCGCCTCGGCCTCCCAAAGTGCTGGGATTACAGGCTTGAGCCACCGCGCCCGGCCAACTGGAGCATCTTAACCTAAGTGCAGGTGATCTAATCTGAGCTCCAAATCCTCCCTAAAGGCCCCACTTGCTGGGATTTGGGGCTTCTTATGTCACAGTGGAAGTAGACAGAAGAAAACGGTGCTCTTGGATTGAGCGCAGTGGCTCACGCCTGTAATCCCAGCACTTTGGGAGGCCAAGGAGGGTGGATCACCTGAGGTCAGGAGTTCAAGACCAGCCTGGCCAACATGGTGAAACCCCATCTCTACTAAAAATACAAAAGTTAGCTGGGTGTGGTGGCAGATGCCTGTAACCCCAGCTACTCGGGAAGCTGAGGCAGAAGAATTGCTTAAACCCTGGAGGTGGAGGTTGCAGTGAGCCAAGATCACGCCACCATACTCTAACCTGGGCGACAGAGTGAGACTGTGTCTAAAAACTAAAACAAAAACGGTGCTCTAGTAACACAGAAACGGTGACTGAGCACTTGGTCAGGGGACCTTGCACACAAGCTTGGCTCTGTCCTGTGAATTTCTTGTGTTCCAGAGGTTCAAGGGCCTCGTCCTGCTCTTTGTAGAAATGGAACTCCATCCTGAAGATAAAAGATTTCTGCTGCTGGGCTCACTTGAAGACACTTTCTGACTTACATGAATAATTAGCATGGTATAAACACACTTTATTTGAATACATGCTTTCTTCTTATTCAAAACTGTATGCTCTTTTGAAGTCAGAGATAACATGTCTTCATTTTCTATTTCCGCAGCATGGCCAGAGACTTGTATACAATGGGTGCCAATTAAGTATTTGTTGCATTGAACCGGAAAGCCAAAGTGAAACGCTCTCAATCCTCGCAATGGGTTGTTCCTTCTGTGTTTAAAATCTCATTCCAGAGCCACACTGTGACCGTCTATGGGAATCGTGCATATCTATGTTACCTCCGCCTCTCCTGATGCAGCAAAAGCATTTAACAAAAGCTGCACCTCCCATTTGGAAGCTTGTCTTCTTACTGGGAGGACAGCTCCAGCGTGTACATTCATTCCTTGCTGGAGAGGTGGGTGTTGGGTGGAGTTAGGGGAGGGAGAAGGTGTTAAAACACCATGGGAATAGGTTGCATTGAAACTATTGAAAGTCAAGGGTGGCGCCTGTGTTTTCTCACTTAATTAACCAAGTAACACAGTTATTAGCTAAGTGGAACTTCACGGAGAGGATGCCCCACCCGGGCTGGCTGTGTGGAAGCAACAGGAGCTTGAGTGTTGGAACGCTGACCGCCATCACTCTCCCTGTGCCCTGCCATGAAGGGGAAAACACAAGTCACCACGAGGCCACTGAGAGTGGGGGACAGGGCCATAGACTGGACGTCAGGACGCCCAGGATGGAGCCTGGGCTCAGCCTTTAACTCGTTGAATGACCTTGGCAGGCCATTTCACGCTGCTGCAATTCAGTATCCTCATCCATAAAAGCATTGGACAGATCAGATGACCCGCGAGGTCCCTTTCATCACAGATGCTTTAAATCTGAAATTTCCTTTGGGCTTTAACATTCTCCGCCTGAGGAGGCAGAACAGTGAGGCATCAAGACACAGACTCTGAAGCTGTGGCATGGCTGGGGGGCCCAGACGTGGCTCAGTCAGGAGGGTACTGGCAGCATAGTTTGGGCACAGCGTGGTCCACAAATGAAGGGCTGACCACTCAGCAACTCTGAAGACATTGGGGTGGCTAATGATACAATTTTTCCAGTTTTTCATAGCTATTGAGGACATTTATGAAAATCTCTTTATATGCAAGCAATTGGCCACAGACCTTTAGACTGAAGTTTAGTGTTGCCCATCTTCACATATAAGTGTATCTCCTAAAAACAATCGTGCCTTGGAAAAGTAAGATGTAAACTGCACGTGGTCTGATAAAGTGGTTTGCTGTCAAAATAGAGCCAAATAATAAGATGTGCTGGATGTAGGCAAATAATATCGTTCACACTCAAATAATATGCAGAGCTGGTAGGGAAATAATATTTTGCATAAATAGCTTCAGAAAGGGACGTTCAGTTCCACACCCTGTGTTCTCATCTGATCAAATTTTCTCCACAAGGGGTGAGCTAAGCAGGTCTCCAGCTCAACATATTCTGGAACTGCTGGGAAGCAAACAGACTCCCCTGGGAAACATTATTTTTTTGTTTGTTTGTTTAAGGAGACTCAGAATTTTTTGCAATGTGGAAAAATGCATATCCTAGATCATAAAATTAATGTAGCATTTTGGGTGTTAGTTTGAGGTTGAAAAATAGCAAAATGAAAAATATTGAATGTGGAAGTATTCCTTTTTTTTTTGAGACAGAGTCTCACCGTCACTCAGGCTACAGTGTAGTGGCACAATCATAGCTCACTACAGCGTTGAAATCCTAGGCTTAATCGATCCTCCCAACTCAGCCTCCTGAGTAGCTGGGACTACAGGCACGCACCACTGTGCCAGCTGATTTTTAAGATTTAATTTTAGTAGAGACAAGGTCTCATCATGTTGCCCAGGCTAGTTTCAAACTCCTGAGCTCAAGCAATCCTCCCACCTCAGCCTCCCAAAGTTCTGGGATTACAGGTGTGAGCCACTGCACCTGGCCCGAAGTATTCTTGTAGGTAGATAAGTTCAAATGCCGTCTTTTACACAGAGTAAGATCTCAAAGGGATGTTGTTATAAGCCATTTGTGTTCTTCATTAATTTGGAAGACCTTGAAGACCCTAGAAGCAGAGAGGTATAATGATAATGCATGAAATTAATTCATTCGATGCTGCAGTCTTGGAAGAGGTCATTTATCATATGGTGCATGTGCATCCTGAAAAGCAACTTTAAAAATCAATGATTATTTAAAAGTTGATGAACTATTTATACAAAAAAGTGTGGTTTTTTTTTTTTTTTTTTTTTCAATCTACAGTGGGATACTTCAAGAATTTTACCAAGAAGTTAACATTTTGACATATATATTGTCTCAGACTGCCATAACCAAATGCCATAGACTGGATGACTTAACCAACAGAAATTTATTTCTGATAGCACTAGAGGCTGGGATGTCCAAGATCAAGGTGCTGGTAGTAGGTTTCGCTTAGGGCCTCTTCTCTTGCTGTGGGCACCTGGCATCTGGCTGTGTGCTCACACGGCTTCTCTGTGAGTGTGGAGGGAGAGAGAAAGCCAGCTCTTTGGAGTTTCTTCTGTAAGGGTACTAATTCCATCGTGAGGGTCCCATCTTCATCTGATCCTATTCCTCTCCCAAAGACCCCATTTCTAAATACCATCCATTGGAGGTTAGGACTTCAGTATATGAATTTTGGGTGGACACAAACATTCAGTCTATAACATGTGCTTTGTACACACATTTACTCATAAGCTATGCTTCTTTTAGACTGTTGCTTTGAAAGCCAGCAGGCAGGAAAGCGGGGATCATCCAGCCAGTGTGCAGCGGCTGCCAAGAGGAAGTGAGTGGAGAAGGGACACAGGTCTTTCATCCTGGCTTGGCGATGGAGGTTGGATGGCACTGACTGCAGGGCCAGCTTTGCGGTGCCCCTGCCTTCCACCCCAGACCTGCTTAGCACGTTTGGTGTGGGGAAGGCATTGTTAAGACCGTGCTTTTTCCATCCATCCATGAGTTTATTATCCACAAGAAAAATAGTACAAAACACGTGACCATCACTGGGACACCAACAGCGGCCATCCAGGAGACCTCTGGCAGTCCCATTTCATCAGGCAAAGTCACGCACGGTGGAAGAGCAGGGATTCTGGGAGGCCACTTCTCAGTCCTAGATCTTCCATTCTGCTCTACCTGCATTCTGCCCTACCAAATTTTAACTCGCTTCCCGAAACCTCAGATACTTTCCAAGCCCAGACCCTGATGACATGGCAATTTCTCTTTGAGGGAAATGATGCCCCTCCCCTCCAACTCCAATGCAGTTCTTTCTCCTCTTCCCACCCTTGGCTCAGGGACCAGCTTCTCCATGACCTTCCCAGAAAACCCACTTCAAGGGATCTCCCCCTGAGCACACAGCACATTTTCTCTGTACTATTTGAGTCATCTCACCAACTCCTTGTGTTGTCAACATGAAGATTCTGAGGTCCTTAAGGTCGGGGGAAAATGCAATTAGGTTCTTCTTTGAACTTGCTCAGCTGCTGAGAACCAGGCTAGGAGAAGGCTCTGGAGTGTGTGCTGATTGGCTCAGGCGCCCAGATCATCCACCCTTGACAAACACTAAGGAAATACAATAGGAAATTCCTTTCCTCAACCAAGAGAACATCTTGTTGCTATGAAACGTGTAACAATTATGAAAGTCATGACAACGTGCTACAGCGAAACTGATCCCGGTCAAGTATTAGGAGAAAGAGAAGGGGTCCACAGCTTATTGGGGTCAGCAAGTAGCAGGTTCTGTCTATTATTTAATTTAATTTTCACAACAAACCTGTGAATTAGGCATTTGCTTCCCTGTGTAATTGGTGAGGAAGCTGAGCCTTGTAGAGATTGACTTGACAGAAGCCAACTAATTAACAAATGGCAGAATGGGAATAACATTTAGATGCATTTGATTTCTAAGTCTATGCTTTTTTCGTATATTAAAGAACCTTCTGACATACTATACATATGCAAGTATATTTAATCACAGTAAATTTCAGATTTAAAACATCCTCCTTCATGCCGAGAATTAAATATATGAATGGGTTCTCAGAGCTTCCCTCTGTTACGTTGTGTCTTTACTCACCTTGATACCTGTGGACAGTGTTCATGTCACTTCTGGGTTAGGCAATCCTGATCCGTCCAATCTAAAGTGATGACCTTCAGTGCTTTTTTGTTTTTTCTTACGTCAAGAATTCAGGCATTTATTAAACTTTTAGGACGGACTTTAAGAAGACAGAACACATGAAAAAAAACGGACTATTATTAGTCAGCAGGGAAATGCAAGTCAAAACCATGATGAGATACCAAGTTACACCCATTAGGATATCTGTAATAATAGTAATAATAATAAGCTGGCGCCTGTAGTCTCAGCTACTCGGGAGGCTGAGGCAGAAGAATCGTTTGAACCTGGGAGGCGGAGGTTGCAGTGAGCTGAGATCGCCCCACTGCACTCCAGCCTGGTGACAGAGCGAGACTCTGTCTCAATAATAATAATAATAAGATACTAAGTATTGATAGATGTGTGGAGAAATTGGAGTCTCATTCATTGCTGGTGGGGGTGTAAAATGGTACACCCACTTTGGGAAATAGTCTGGCAGTTCCTAAAAATGTTACATATGGAGTTATCATATGACATAGCAATTCCACTCCTAGGTATCTACCCAAGAGAAAGAGAAAGATATGTCCTCATAACAGCTTGTATGTGAATGTTTATAACAGACTTATTCAAAATAGCCAATAAGGGGAAGCAAACTAAACCTCCATCAACAGATGAATGGAAAAACAAAATGTGGTAAATCCAAACAATGGAATATTATTTGATAATAAAAGGAATGAAGTGCAACAACATGAACGTTGAAAACATTACGTTAAGTGAAACGAGCCAGTCACAAAAGACCATACATTCTTTGATTCCATTTAAATGAAATTTCCAAAATAGGCAAATCAATAGAGATGGGAAATAGATTCGTGGTTTCCAGGGACTGGGAAAAAGAGGGAGTGATTCCCACTCTCTAATGGTGTGATGGTTACTACTGAGTGTCAACTTGATTGGATTGAAGGATGCAAAGTATTGATCCTGGGTGTGTCTGGGAAGGTGTTGCCAAAGGAGACTGACATTTGAGTCAGTGGGCTGGGAAGGACAGACCCACCCTTAATCTGGTGGGCATAATCTAATCAGCTACCAGCTAAAATAAAGCAGGCAGAATGGAAAGGTGAGACTGGCCTAGCCTTCCAGCCTACATCTTTCTCCCGTGCTGGATGTTTCCTGCCCTCAAACATCAGACTCCAAATTCTTCAGTTTTGAGACTCGGACTGGCTCTCCTTGCTCCTCAAGCTTGCAGACAGCCTAATGTGGGACCTTGTGATTGTGTAAGTTAATATTAAGAGACTCCCATATATCTATATCTATATCTATATCTATATCTATATCTATATCTATATCTATATCTATATATCTCTTATTAGTTCTGTCCCTCTAGGGAACCTTGACTAACACAAATGGGTATGGATTTTCTTTTTGGGATGATGGAATATTTTAAAGTTAGTGCTGAAGGTTGCACAGTATTGTGAATGCACTAAAAACTATTGAATTGTACACTGGAATGGATGAATTTTATATTATGTGAATTGTATCTCAATAATGCTATTATTTGAGAAAAAATGGAGAAAGGAAGGAAGGAAGGCAAAAGGAAGAAAGAAGGAAAGAAAGAAGAAAGCAGGCACCCCTACTGCCTGTCCTTGTAGAGCCCAAGGGTCTGGGTCATTCAAGAAACTGGTCCACTAGCAGTTTCTCAAGTCCCCATGCACCTTCTGAACACCATGCTTCTGTTCATCCCATTCATCCTGGAAGGCTCTTCCCACTTCTGTCTGCTTGGCCCAGCTCCTTTCATGCCCACTCTTCTCTGGGGTTTCTGCAGAGTGACCTGGCAGGTTGCCCTGCTCTCTTATCTGTGTGCCCAAAGACTGAGCTCTTTTGGGCTTATCACATGGTGCCATGGTTCCTGGCCACCTGTCCATCTTCCTGATGACTCTGAAGGTTTGTGGAGGGTCAGGACACACTTGCAGTTATTTCTGAGTACCTAGCAGCTGGCACAGGACCTGGCAGACAGCAAAAGCAGGTAAATGCATGTGGAGTGGAACTGCAGCTATCCACACAAAGGCCACACGCACACCAACTCCCACCCCCAACCCCGCCCCAGGGAAAAGCCCAGGCAGAATTCACTGCATTTCTTTTTAACCAATTTCCTCTTTCCTGTTATATTTAGGGCAAATGATCAAGTATGTGTGTTGCCATTGTGATTAAAAAAAAAAAAAATCCCCAGGTTTGTAATCCAATTCAGGAAACTGGAGATTTTACTAACCAGTGCTGAGAAAAATTGGCAGGTTCTGCTAGAAATTCAGAATGCCAAAAAAGTCAAAGGCAATTACCTTGAAAACAGCAATTTACCTTGTGCTATCAACTTACTTTGCCTTCTGTAGAATAAGTAAAATTGATTTAATTTAATAATGTGTTTGCCAATTCTGAGAAAACTTGGTCAAAATAGTAAATAATTTCATGGAAGATACATATTTGCTGCCTAAATGCCAAATTATTTTGTTCACAGTTTAGATACATTCCATAAATGTTTTGAGAGTATCAATGGAATATTCGGATCACTAATTGATCAGTGCTGGCCTGCTTCAATTATAGTTTGTATTACTTAGGAATTTTGGTTGCAAAGGACAGAATGTCCTATGAACTGTTTAACCAAGAAGATAAATCCATTTTAAGGGCATCAGGACCTCTATGAACCTAAGGCCTGAGAGACTACTGAGCTTCAGGGCAGAATGAAATCAGGCACTGGAATTCAATGGGACTCTCAGGAAGAACACTGCCAGGGCCTCCAGTTTCTGCTTCCCCCAGTCTCTGTGTCAGCCTTTGCTTTGCTGCCCAAAGGCCATCTCTGCATCCCAGCCAACACATTTCAAAATGGTGTCCCAACAGCTCCAACGTTCATGTTGGCTTTATTCAAGATAAGAGTCAAGCTTATATGGAAATGGCCTCATTTCCAAATTACATATACATTTAAAGTTAATCTTGGTAAATTTCAGATTAAAAACATCCTCTTCCAAGCCAGGAATTAAGTACACAAATGGAACTTCTCTCCACACACAAAGAGTTCTTTGGTCTGGCTTAAGTCAGGTGCCCAGCATAGTGATATACAAACCTGGATGTTCCCTGTGGGCCACGTAGATGAACAAAGCAGGCTCAGTCCCAGCAGGAGGAAGGGCCTGCTGGGCGGATAAAACAATCTTACCTGTCATACAGGGACAGAGCTCTTGGCTCCTCCTCTGCAACTTTGACACCAGTTCCCTACAACCGCACTGGAATTTCCCTGAGCTCTTTTCTGTGCAGCTCAATAACAATAGTAAATAATCATTTACTATTCTCACTACTTTTTTCTAAACTCTTTTTTCATTCTATTTCCTTAAAAAAGATGCTTTCTTCCCCAGCAATTTATAAATGCCTGTGTTGCAATATGGATTATTATTATTTTTTGAGATGGTGTCTTACTATGTTGCCCAGACTGGACTTGAACTAGGCTCAATCAACCCTCCTGCCCCAGCCTCCCGAGTAGCTGGTATCACAGGCACGTACCACCACTCTCAGCTAATACGGATTATTTTATAAGTAACACTTGGAAAAGTTGAAATTCCATGGAGACCCTCTAGAGGTGCAGGGCCAGCTAGTGGTGGGATACAGTGGGTGGGGTCAAGGGAATGAGGAAAGGGTGTTAAGATCTCGGATCTGCAGTCAATATCCATAGTTGGCCTGCATTCTCCACTGTGGACTGCTGTTGGAATCAGGAGTCAGGTTGGAGGTCTAGTCAACAAGAGGAGAGGATAAGGAGGGGGACATTTGGCTGCTTCCATAGGTGTCTAGGGCTGGTTCACTGGAACCCCAGGCTTGGGTGGCTATGGGGTATAGATCACACCCATAAAAGATGACAACCCGTGTTCTTCTGCCCAGCTGAGTCTAAGGGAGGTGGGGCTTTGGTACCCAGAGCTAGAGACTGGGGGACTGCTGGGCCAGGAGGTCTAGGGGCTTTGGCCATCAGCTTGTCCAGAGACGGCAGTTATGGAGGGAATGTGGAGAGGGGTCGTGGGTTGGCAGATTTTCATAGGCCCTGAGCCTGGATGGGATTCAGGGATGGGTTCAGGAGGCAGGAAGTCAAGATAAGCTGCTACTTATTCACAAGGCTGAAGAGGGCAATGGAGAGGTATCTTGGGATGGTCTTCACCCACTGCTATGGCTGAAGGTTCTAATATCTTCTTTCCTTCCAGGACTGGGTGGGGCTGAGATGGCAGTTGCAAGGTGTATTATTAGTCCATTTTCACATTGCTGTAAAGAAATACCTGGGCCGTGCGCGGTGGCTCACGCCTGTAATCCCAGCACTTTGGGAGGCCGAGACGGGCGGATCACGAGGTCAGGAGATCAAGACCATCCTGGCTAACACGGTGAAACCCCATCTCTACTAAAAAAGATACAAAAAACTAGCCGGGCGAGGTGGCGGGCGCCTGTAGTCCCAGCTACTCGGGAGGCTGAGGCAGGAGAATGGCGTAAACCCGGGAGGCGGAGCTTGCAGTGAGCTGAGATCCGGCCACTGCACTCCAGCCTGGGAGACAGAGTAAGACTCTGTCTCAAAAAAAAAAAAAAAAAAAAAAAAAGAAATACCTGAGGCTGGGTAATTTATAGAGAAAAGAGGTTTACTTGGCTCATGGTTCTGCAGGCTGTACAGGAAGTGTGATGCTGGCATCTGCTTAGTTTCTGGGAGGCCTCAGGAAACTTACAATCATGGCAGAAGGTGAAAGGGGAGCAGTGCTATCACATGGCCAGATTTGGAGGAAGAGAGGGGAGGAAGATGCTATCACCAGGACAGTACCAAGAGGATGATGCTAAATCATTCATGAGAGATCCACTCCTACAATCGATTCACCTCCCACCAGGCCTCCCCTCCAGCATTGGGGATTACATGTTGACATGAGATCATATCACAGGGTGACTCAGGAAGGTAGGGGCTGGCTACTTGGAGTGACGGATAGTGACCAGGTCCAGGGGTCTGAAGACCTGGGTTCTCATGAGAGCTCTCTCCCTGTTAGTCATTGATCTCACAGCATTTGCCATCTCTGCAAGCAGGCTTCCTCAGCTGTAAAATAGGAAGAAGAAAAGTAACTCCCTGTGAGACTTAAATAAGGTCACAGACCTCAAGTCTCTTACACAGATAGTTTGGCACAAGGGAAGCTTAATGGGTGTCAATGCCCTGCCTTCAGCTTCGCCTTCCCCATCCCCTCCTTCTCCTTTCCTCTCCTTCTCCCACTTTCTCCTTCTTCATCTCACTCCAGTTGCCCAGGCTGGAGTGCAGTGGCATGATCTTGGCTCACTGAAGCCTCGACCTTCCTGGCTCAGGTGATTCTCCCACCTCAGCCTCCAGAGTAGTTGGGACTACAGGCATGTGCCACCACACCTGGTTAATTTTTTATATTTTTTGTAGAGACGGGTATCTGACATGTTGCCCAGGCTGGGATCTGCCCGCCCTGGCCTCCCAAAGTGTTGGGATTATAGATGATGTGAGCCACTGCACCTGGCCCCCTTGGCTTCTTCGAATGCTGAATAAAATATTTGTCTCCTTGCCTTATAAAAGCGGATCGCAAATTTCCTTCTGACATCACAGGGATATTTGCAGGTTCAAATGTTCTGATGCACATGAGGGTGCCCTGGCTGTGATTAGTAGTGAATGTTGAATACTCCTCGGTCCTCTAATTTCCCAGTCTCGCTTAAAGTTAGATTGGGACTAGGTTCCAGCCCATGTGATGTGGGCAGAAGTTATGTGAGCCACCTCCAATCCTGACTTTAAGAACACCCTCCAGATTCCGCAGTTCTCTCCCTTCTTCTACCATAACCACCTTGGAAGCCATGGAAGTAAGGGGGCTGCCCCACCTGCATTGTGAGAAATCAACCTTTATTGGGGGTTTGTTTTGCAGAATAGCTGAGTCTATTCTAATTCAGGTACTTTGAAATTCCTCAAGGGTTATCCAACAAACAAGCAAGCAAACAACCAACCAAACAAACAAAACCCACACACTCAAGATGATGCCGAAGCTGCTTCCTGCTTACAGAGATCCATTTGGGAAAATGCGAAACATACAGGAAATGTACAGCATCCTAATGTTCAGTTGGTATGTTTTCTACAATGTAATGATCTAGGCTTGAGAATTGTTTCACACTTGTCTTTACATTATAATTTTTTTTTCTTTTTGAGATGGAGCCTTGCTCTGTCACCCAGCCTGGAGTGCAATGGCGCGATCTTGGCTCATTGCAACCTCCGCCTCTCAAGCCATTCTCCTGCCCCAGCCTCCCAAGTAGCTGGGATTACAGGCACCCACTGCTATGTCCGGCTAAGTTCTGTATTTTTAGGAGAGACAGATTTCACCGTGTTGGCCAGGCTGTTCTTGAATCCCTGACCTTAAGTGATCTGCCTACCTTGGCCTCCCAAAGTGCTAGGATTACAGGCATAAAGCACTGTGCCTGGCCTATATTATAAAATTAATACATGCTTACGGTAAAAAAAATTTTAGAGTGTAGAAAGGTACAATCTGAAAAGCAGAAATTACTCTCACCCTCTCAAACACAGTCCTGTTCCTGAGATAGTATTTCTTGTAGTTATTCTCTTCAATTATAAACACTTTTTTAAATAAAAGAAGCACAACTGGGATTCCCTTAAATATATTCTTCAATAATTTGCCTGTTAGCTTTTAATATAGATTATGAATATCTTTCCATGAAGACCTATTTTAAAAATGACAACATAGTATTTCATCATGTAAATATACCATAATTTATTTAAACAATTTTATGTTTTTCAGGGTTTTTCAATTGCAAATAATGCTGCAATAAATGTGCATGTTGGCCGGGCACATTGGCTCACACCTGTAATCCCAGCACTTTGGGATGCCAAAGTGGGTGGATCACTTGAGCCCAGGAGTTCAAAACTAGCCTGGGCAACATGGTAAAACCCCATCTCTGCAAAAAAAAAAAAAAAAAAAAAAAAAAAATACAGAAAACTAGCTAGGCATGGTGGCATGCACCTGTAGTCCCAGCTACTTAGATGGCTGAGGGAAGAGGATCACTTGAGCCCGGGAGGTGGAGGGTGCAGTGAGCTGAGATCACATCACTGCACTCCAGCCTGGGCAATAGAGTGACTCCAGCCTGGGCAATAGAGTGAGACTCTGTCTCAAAAAAAAAAAAAAAAAAGTTCATGTTTACATCTTTGCAAATTTCTGGAAGCTTATTTGCAGGAAAAATTTCTAAAAGGGGAGTTTCTTGGTCAAAGGGTATGTGCTTTGGAAATGCTGAGAGATTGTGCCAAATGGCTCTCCCAAAGTACAATAGCAATTTACGCTCCCAAGAGGAGTACCTCAGTGCAGTCACTGCTTTCCAAGGAGGGTTTTTAATGTATTTATTCATGCTTGCATTCAACCAGTCATTCAATCAACCAATCAACCAAGCTTCACTGGATTGTCTATTATGTGTCAAGTGCTCTATGGATAATACGGTGAGGGGAGCAGATTTGAATTTTGCCCTGCTTGGGTGACAGTGTAGTGGAGAGTAGCTGTGCACCATTATATGTATTTTGATATATGTAGTAAGAAAAAGTATGAGAGACCACGAGACCACAGAGCCGTTGGTAATGATCTAGCCCAGGAGCATCAACTTAGACCATTTGCAGGAATGATCAGCTGGAACCCCATGTTTAGGCCTTTCAGAAACTAACACAAATACTCTCTGTGGCTTGTTTTTCTTTTTCTTTTGCCTTGGTTAATGTTTATTTTCTCTATTCTTTGTCACTAGGCACAATGGAGTCCTTCATTTCTCTAGATTTCGTTCTTTATTAAATAGGACCAGCTGGTGGTAGCTTGCCTTCCTTTTGTTGTAAAATCATTGTGCCTTCACCTTTACTTGATGTCTGGACTTCGTAAGACTTTTTTCCTTTCTCAAAATTATTATTTAAAAAAATGTTTAATTGGGTGGGGCTCTTGGCTCACGCCTGTAATCCCAGCACTTTGGGAGGCCAAGGTGAGTGGATCACCTGAGGTCAGGATTTTGAGATCAGCCTGGTTAACATGGTGAAACTCCGTATTTACTAAAAATGCAAAAATTAGCTGGATGTGGTGGTGCGCACCCATAATCCCAGACACTTGGGGTGCCTGTAATCCCAGCTACTTGGGAGACTGAGGCAAGAGAATGGTTTGAACCCAGGAAGCAGTGGTGGCAGTCAGCCGAGATTCTGCCACTGCACTCCAGCCTGGGCGACAGGGCAAGACCCCATATCCAAAAAAAAAAGTTTAATTGATGTAAAAGATACATGACATAAAATGTACCATCTTGACCATTTTAAAGAGCACAGTTCAATCTTGTTAAGGACATTCATGTTGTGCACCAGTCTCTAGAACTCTTTTCGTCTTCCCAAATTGAAAATCTGTATCCACTCAGCAGTAACTCACCCTCTCTCCTCCCCAGGGTAGCCACCACTCTACTGTCTGTCTCTATGATTCTGGCTACTCCAGGTGCCTCATATAAATGGAATCGGACAGTATTTGTCCTTTTGTGACTTCTTTCACTTAGCGTAATATCCTCAAGATTCATCCATGTTGTAGCATGGGTCAGGACTTCCTTTCTTTTTTTTTTTTTTTTTTGAGACGGAGTCTTGCTCTGTCGCCCAGGCTGGAGTGCAGTGGCGCCATCTCGGCTCACTGCAAGCTCCGCCTCCCGGGTTCACACCATTCTCCTGCCTCAGCCTCCCAAGTAGCTGGGACGACAGGTGCCCACCACCTCGCCCGGCTAGTTTTTTGTATTTTTAGTAGAGACGGGGTTTCACCGTGTTAGCCAGGATGGTCTCGATCTCCTGATCTCGTGATCTGCCCGCCTTGGCCTCCCAAAGTGCTGGGATTACAGGCATGAGCCACCGCACCCAGCTGACTTCCTTCCTTTTTAAGGCTGAGTAATATTCCCTTGAGTGCATACACCACCTCTTGTTTGTCCTTTTCTCCCCTGATGGACCCTTGGGTTGCTTCCACCTTTTGGCTGTTGCAAATAACGCTGCTACAAACATGGGTATACACATAGCTCTTTTAGTTCCTGCTTTTTATTATGTTGAGCATTTACCCAGAAATGGAATTGCTGGATCACATTGTAATTGGTAATCCTATGTTTATTTTTAGTTGTTGTTTAAAGAGACAGGGTCTTGCTTTGTCATCTAGGCTGGAGACCAGTGGCACGATCTCCACTC